>NC_090021.1:56504952-56719952 GCF_037176765.1 Anolis sagrei
AAATTAATTTGGCACAAAGCAGGGTTTCCTGTTTTGTGCAGAATGCATTCACTTTTATGTTATCTGTCATTTGGGCGCCCCATGTAAAAATGTGGGTGCTCTGCTTTTAAGGGGTTGTCTTGATGCATCCATCCAAAGTATGTCTGATTTGAATGTCCAATGTATGTCTGATTTTTTGTAAATGGGTCATGAATAAAACAGCCTTCTATGGAGCCATATATGGAGATTCAGAGTGGGCTCAAAAAAGGTGAATACCATCTTTTCCCTGTTGAATCATAGAGTTGGAAGAGACCTCATGGGCCATCCAGTCCAACCCCCTTCCAAGAAGCAGGAAAATTGCATTCAAAGCACTCCCGACAGATGGCCACCCAGCCTCTGTTTAAAAGCTTTCAAAGAAGGCACCTCCACCACACTCTGAGGCAGAGAGTTCCACTGCTGAATGGCTCTCACAGTCAGGAAGTTCTTCCTAATGTTCAGGTGGAAGCTCCTTTCTTGTAGTTTGAAGCCATTGTTCCATGTCCCAGTTTCCATGTCTTCCTCTCAGCCTTCTTTTCTTCAGGCTAAACATGCCCAGCTCTTTAAGACACTCCTCCTATCTTTAAATGCCTATGGGTAGATAAATCAATGGAAATCGATTCTATAAAGCAGCATCCCAATACAAACAAATCCTGTTACATTTTCCATGATTGCTGAGGGATTTGTCAGTATGTAGAAAATTTGCCTTTGTAGACTGATTCTTGAGGTAGTTAAAATTTGCTACTTTTCATCTAAGGTGGAGTGCAGATATGTGAGAGATTTGGTAGTTCAAAACAACACTTATACAAATAGTGCTAAGATTTCCTGCCTTTTGATGCAAGAGCATCAGAATCTGCAGCATTTGCTAGCAGTTTTCTAAACCTAAATCTAGTAAGAAGATTATAGGCATTGTTTGTTACTTTCTGCATTCAATCATTGTTAATCAGACATATAATACCTCTTACTAAAAATGGTTTATGGTAAGACATACATAGACGCAAGTTCACACACATATACATACATGTGCACACACACTTTAGTCTTTTACCCTAAAATGTCACCAATGAAGAAAATAATATCAGAAACAAACATGTTGAAACTGTTTCAGACTATAAAATCACATGAAATTAAGGCATTTAAATGTTTTTTCTCTCCTTCTGGCACAGTGGAGGCCCTTCATTTGGGAACATTAATGGCTGCTCATGGTTATTTCTTTCCTATCTCAGACCATGTTTTAACATTGAAGGATGATGGTACATTTTATCGGTTCCAAGTAAGTATGGTTGCATTATTTTATTTATTCTTTATAGCTTTCATTTTAATAGAAAGAGATTTGGCCATGATAATGGAGTCATTATAAGAGTGGTTCAGGACCAATAGAAGTATGAAATGTCTGAGAAAATAGTGTGATTTGAGGAGCAGGAAGAAGAGTGGGGTTGAATTGGGGGAAGGACTCCTATATGCTTAATAGATATTGGGGCAACAATGGCATCACTGAGGTTGGTGTCATACAGTGTGAAAACACATTGTGTTACCTCCATAGATTTCCGACCAGACGAGACCAGACCAAGATAATGGTCACTGAAATACCAGGAAATATGACGTCAGTGACTGCTTAAAAAATCAGCAATGGAAGCAACAACATGTAATTTTAATCCATGCAGAGGAAACAATGTGATTCAAAGCATCATTGTGTATGGATCATAGTCATAGGTGTGACCAGGTTCAAAAAGTAAATTGATATATAGTTTTAGTCTTGCAGGTATATTGACACAGTACATGTAAACTAGGATTACAAAAATGTTATTTCTAACTATAGAGATATTTTAAAATAAAAAAATATAAGATTCTACTGAAACACTGTACAAAATTTGTAGACAGATATTTTGGTGTCCCATTCATTAATGGTGTCACCCAATGCAGTTTGCACTCTGTCACCTGCACAGCCACCACACAGCCCAGATGGAGATGGCCCTATGAACAGAAAAACATAGTGTAAAATTACACTTATTTATTATTATTATTATTAACTTTATTTGTACCCCGCTAGCATCTCCCGAAGGACTCGCGGCTTACACAGGCCGAAGCCTCAGAAACACAGTACAGCAAAACATAACACAACAGCAAAACAGAAGCAAATCAAATAGTTAAGCAAAATAACAACAACAGTAACAATACATCAGGACACTTTAAAACTGGGCCGGCCAGAGCAGTGGGTACAGGGTTAAAAGTGCTCAAATGGCAGGAGGAACGTAGGATTAAATAAGTGCAGTGTGCAGCGATCTTAATTATACTAAAGTGCTTCTAGGACTTGGGGATGGGGAATTCCTAATCTGAGAAGGCACATCGGAACAGCCAAGTTTTTAGATTCTTTCTGAAAACTGCCAAAATAGGGGCCTGTCGAAGGTCTTTTGGGAGAGCGTTCCAAAGCCGGGGGGCCGCCACAGAAAAGGCCCTGTCCCGTGTGTCCACCAAGCACGCTTGCGACGTGGGTGGGATCACGAGCAGGGCCTCCCCAGATGACCGGAGTGAGCATGTAGGTTCGTAGATGGAGATGCGGTCACGCAGGTAGGGTGGTCCCAAAGCGTTCAGGGCTTTGTAGGTGAGCACCTGCACCTTAAATTGGGCTCGGAAAATAAATGGCAGCCAGTGGAGCTCCTTAAACAGAGGGGTAGACCTCTCTCGATAATGAGCCCCGGTTAGCATCCGATGAGCGATGAATCCAAGAGGACACCCAAACTGCGGACCTGTGGCTTCAGGGGGAGTGTAACCCCGTCCAACACAGGTAGCCACCCTATACCCCGATCCGGTTTACGATCGACCAGGAGGACCTCTGTCTTGTCAGGATTGATCTTCAGCTTGTTCCTCCTCATCCAGATCGACACAGCGGCCAGGCACTCATCCAGCACCCGAGAGGCCTCCTTGGAATTAGATGGAAAGGAGTAGTAGAGTTGTGCGTCATCTGCATAGAGATGGCACCCAAAACTCCGGATGACCTCTCCCAGCGGTTTCATGTAGATGTTGAAAAGCATGGGAGACAAAATAGAGCCTTGCGGGACCCCACAGGTCAAAGGCCAGGGGTCCGAGCAGGCGTCTCCCAGCTTCACCATCTGGGTTCGGCACTCCAGGAAGGACCGGAGCCACGACAAAACCGTGCCCCCGAGGCCCATCCCAGAGAGACAACCCAGAAGGATACCATGATCGATGGTATCGAAAGCCGCTGAGATGTCCAAGAGAACCAACAGAGTCACACTCCCCCTGTGCAGCTCTCTGCGGAGGTCATCCACCAAGGCTGTCTCAGTGCCGTGACCAGGCCTGAAACCCGACTGTGACTGATCTAGGTAGTTGGTATCGTCCAAAAAGCTCTGGAGCTGGGAGGTGAACACCCGCTCCAGCACCTTACCCAAAAAAGGGAGGTTGGAGATTGGCCTGTAATTGCTCAGCACCGTGGAGTCAAGGGAAGCCTTTTTGAGGAGTGGGCGAACCACAGCCTGTTTCAAATTAGATGGAGAAATCCCTTGCTCCAACGATGCATTAGTGATCAATACAAACCAATCAACCAGCCCCTCCCTGGCCGATTTAATGAGCTAAGATGGACACGGGTCTAGAGATGAGGTGGTCGCCCTCACAGCCCCAAGAATCTCTTCCACGGTTTCAGGAAGAACAAGCCGAGAGTTGTTCATCTCGTTACACTTAGAGTTGTTCATCTCGTTATAGAAAGATGACTGGGTACATCTCTACCACCACATCACTCTCTAGTGGCCAGTATGTGACTATTTCAGAATAGAGGGATACAGCAGCTGAAAGGAGGATTTGGGATGGGGAAAGAGATGTTGTGTAGTTCCACCCGAATAGACTTTATACTATGCCTCCCTGCACCAGGAGATTGAATGTATAGCCCTGTCCCATATTCAACCTGAAAACCCAAGGCAAGAGACAGAAACAGAACAAGAAAGGAAGGAAAACATTATCTCCAGATAGTGTCCATGACAGTACAGAAGCACAACTTCTAGACATGTTTCCCTTTCTCAATTAAACAAATATTGTTTTTGTGCATCCAGTTGTTAACACTGTGTGCACAACTATATAACAAAAATAGTCATTGCAACAAGCATTTGACAAAGATTGCCATGGAAATGGGAGCTATTTTAGACAAATGTACACAATGTGTGTCTGAAGATCAAAAGACAAAAAAGGCCTTGGTGTTGCACAACTTAGGCAGGCTTATTTCAAAAGATAGAATCTTTCAGATGGGATCCTGTTTGGGAGTTACAGATCATAGATGGCATTTGGGCAATTCCTCTTCACACATAAAACTTCATCATCATGTGCAGATGCTTTGATGTATAGACTACTTACACATTTTTGTTCTTCCTTTGAATAACCCTAGAAGGTGATTAACTGAATTTCTGAAAGCAGTATTGACCAAGCGGTTCTAGCTAAGTAATGGTCCAGTGCCTATGACATGTGATACTAGTTTCTAATTACCCTGCAAAGTCGCTTTCCAGCAATCTTTATAGGCAGGAAGACAAAGCAGCACATAGACAATATGAAGTTATCTGTCTTAAGCTGGGACTTAGTTTCAAAATTCTAAATCTTGTATGGTATAGAAGTGGTGAATGTGGCTGTGGAAAATGAAAAAAAAAACTCCTCTGCTTCTAACTCCTGGTCTTAAGTCATTAAGAGAGTTAGGTTGAGTATCAACTTACTTTCAATGTATGCCAATTGGATTTGTCATGCTGATAGTCTTAACACTTCCCTGGAATGCTTAAAGTCACAAAACAAAACTGATATGAACAATGTTAATATTCAACATTTTCTCACCAAATTTCTCATTTGCTTTTCTTTGCAGACCCCCTATTTTTGGCCATCCAATTGTTGGGAGCCGGAAAACACAGATTATGGTCAGTGTGGATCTCTCTTCTCTTTCAGTCCGGAGTCTTGCATTGTATGGATGAAAGTCCATTTAAACCATCTTTGCTCCTTACTAAACCACCCTTGATCTTAATTTCTGAACCCTGGGCAAGAACTGCTAATGCTGAGCTCAAGATTGGCTTTGGTTTACAAAGTTTACTAAGGCAGAGGATAAATCTGACCATGAGCTGGGAATACAAAAATAGTACTTTTTTGCCAAACATATTGTAAATGCACTGACTCAGAAAGCTAATTCAAAGGTAGTTGACATTGTCACTTAGGCTGGAACAACCACAAGCTGCCAGCTGAAAAGTATCCACTGAGAACTGATTGACAGCAGGACAACAAGACAAAACTTTGTACATTTTCCTTGTATCAGTCACAGAAATCATTGTCCTCATATGCTAACATCCAGGGATTCGAGTTACTTAGATGCAGGTTTCCCCTCTCTTCCAAACACTGATATACCAGTCCCAGGGCTTTGATTCACTTAAAGGCGAACCAAGGTTGTATGGTCTGTTGAAATGAAATGGAGACACATTTGACAAAGTATACCACAATGTTGCTTTATTGTTTTCTTAAAACTGTTAAAAGGAATGCAGCAATAAAATCTAAAGCAAAGGTGATGTGAGCACATGTCTCTTCATCTTGTTTAAGTTGTCACAGCCCATCTTCACTGAATTTGTATGTTGAACTAGATGCCAGCCCAGTGGACCAGGTTCCTAGGCTGGATTACACACATTCTCTCAGGACAAAACCACAAGTTTGATTTTTCCTGATCTTTCAATTATTTATTTCCCTTATTCAGAAAAGGTCTAACTTTTTATAGCAAAGGGGGAGGAGGTCACTCCATTCCAGGAAAGAAAAAGTTTCCCATGCATGCCATGATACAGACATTTTAATCTTATCTCTAGAGTGTGAGTTGATCTTGGTAAAGAAACTGTAAATACTCCATAACTCATTGTTATTATTATGTGCTAAAGTTCTGCTTGATTAATTAGTAATACCTAGGGTACATCCACACACTAATGTAGAATTAATGCAGTTTGGTACTACTTGGCTTTGGGTGTGATTTCATAACATCATGGCTCAATGTTATGAAATGATAGAATTTGTAGTTTGGTGAGACACCAACAGTCTTTGGCAAAGAAGGGTGAAGACCTCGTGAAAGTACAACTCCCATGCTTATATAGCATTTAGCCATTATGGTTAAAATAGTGTTAAACTGAATCATTTCTACAGAGTAGATGCACCCGCAATTACTATGTTATATATAGTAACTGTGGCATAAGGCATATGTAAGAACTCATCTAAGGACCCCCAACTAAATAAAAATACAGAATTATTAGGTGACCTCTTGTAACTTTCTGATCACATACAGCAACACTATAAATAATTAGTTCCCACAACCACTTGGCTGTAAGGTAGGGCTTGTATAATGATACTTGCACAATATTGTGGACTGAACTCTCCAAATGTTAAATGTGAAATATATTCAATTTATTTCAAAATTTAGTTCAAATGTGTTGCATCACTTAGTGCACTATTGATTTATTGTGTTGGACTGGGGTTGTTGCTATTCTTTTCCCCAGTTATAATTACCTAGATTATGTAGCTGAGGGAAAAGGAACACATGGTTTTAGTTAAAGACTTATGGCCAATCAAGATTTGAGCATCTATCATCTGATAAAATCAAAAATACCTGACAACATGGCTGCCAGAATCTTTTAAATGTGATTTTTTAAAAGCTCAATGTTTCTAAATATTTTCAACAAGTGCAGCATTTAACATATAAAAATCCTGACCTACAATTAATACAAAAGGAACCATAGAATTGAATAGCAGTAAACTACCCTAGTTTTCACACAACAAATGTGATGTTCCTGCCTTTGGGATACGGAGACTGATACTCTGCAACAAGACTTGATGGCATTTTAGAGGTTCTTATTGGAGGAATAAAGATATACCACTTTGTTAACTGTAGCTGGAGGAATAGTTACAATTCTATGTGCTGTTTTCAGGGGGCAAGGTTCAATGGCACTGGCTTCTAAATAAACATTCAAGATTTACACTAAGACATGACTCCTTCAACCACAAAAGGCTGAGCATCTTAACTAATCAGTCTTCAGTGATGATCATGAAGTGAGATACAATGTTGTAAACATTGAACACAGTCAATTATTTTTCCTTCTATTACTAAAACTAAACTCGTATTAACATTTTTTGTGTCAAATGATACCATCTACAATGCAGAATTACAGCAGCTTGACACAACTTTAAATGCCACAGGTCCATCCCATAGAATCCTGAGATTTCTAGTTTGTTCTGGCAACAGACCTCTGTGATAGAGAAGGGCAAATACTGTAGATAAAAGAATTAAATAACATTGAACCATGTAAAATTGCTGTAATTCTGTGGTATGGATACAGCCTGTTGTAGAAGGTGGATTATTTAGTAGACCAAACGTCAGATATTGACTTCTAAACCAAAAGTGAGTAAAGAATTGATGCAAAAAAAACTTTCTTGAGAAACACTGTGTATGTTCATTTAAAAACACATTTTTTGTACAATTCAGCATGCATAGAACCTGCATTAGTCCCAGACCTCACTTTTTTTAGACTGTGTTCCTATGCTTTTAACACAATGTGCAGAAATTAAGCAAGTAACTCTGTCCCCATAACTTTACTTCCCATACTGAATTGTGTACCATTATATGGTAGGATTATTTTAGAGCAGAAGTGGGGAATTTTGACCTGGGGCAGCTACATTTCATTTCCTGATATTCCTGTTTGGGTAGGAGTTCCTGTTTGTAGATCCATTCAGTGGATGGAGATAAAAGTTATAACAACTACAACTACAACAACAACCACAACAACAACTTTATTTATAGACTGCCTTTTCTCCCCGAGGGGACTCAGAGTGGTTCTAGTTCTTAACTCTGTTGATGGATCAAATACAAGACCTGGATTTTTTTAGCTCTTCAGTCCAGAAAGGCAGTCCTTTCTATAGAGCTGAACTGGGGAATTGGTGAGCCAGATAGACTTCTGCTATAGTACAGTTTGCTGATCCGTGAGGACATGTATGCTATTGAAGGGAATGAACAGTGTACATGTTAATGGGCAATTGAAAACACAATTAAACCTACAACTAACGAATGAACTATTCCTGAAACTATACAGGATACGTTTCTTTTCCACAAGTTGCATATTCTTAATAGGGAAGAATAAAATTGTGGGAAATTAATACCAGTTGTTGTAGTTAATTTAGAATATTCAAAGGGTGAAGAATACAAGTGGCATAGAACATCACTGTTGTTTGCATAATGGTTCAGGATTCAGAGTGAGATGTGTATTGATAGCTGGAGTTTTTGATTGCATCTACTGGAAATAATCTATTTTAGGGAAGTATAGATCCTGAAAAGTCTACACTCGGCCTACACAAGGGGCCCAAAATATGCATGCTAAGCCTTTTGATGCTGCAAATAAGTTTTTAGCACCTCACTTCCAAAGTAAGATATAATTAATGATTAAGTAGGATTGTTGTTGTGTGCCTTCAAGTTGTTTCAGACTTGGGGCGAAACTATCATAGAATTTTCTTGTCAATATTTATTCAAAGAGAATTTACTTTTGACTTCCTCTGAGACTGAGTGAGCATGATATACCTAAAGTCATCCAGTGAGTTCAGAGCCATAGCCCCGAGGTTCAAACTAACACATCACATTTTCTAAATTCTGAAATTCTTTCCTTCTGTTTCCTACCTACCTACCTACCTTTCTTTCTTTTCTCCCTCCCTCTTCCCTCTTTTTCCTCCTTTCTTCTTTCTATCTTTACTTTTTCCCACTCTTTCCTTTTCTTCTTCTCTTCACTCATTCCCTTCCTTCCTTCCTTCCTTTCCTTGCACTGCTCCCTCCCTCTCTTCCTTTCCCTTCCTTCCTAGTGGTGGTGGTGTGTGTATGTGTATGGGGAGGGGGGCAGTGAGCAAGTGGGCAAGTGCACAGACGTGGTCTCCAGGATAGTGGTGGTGGAGGAAGCAGTAGTTATGCGTTAGAGAACCAATATGATGCAGTGATTTGAAGAATAGACTCCACATCTGAACAGCAGCATCCAAATTTCTTGCTCAGCAATGGAAACCAACTAGGCATCCATATGCAAGTCACTCTATCTCTTAGTTTATCATAGGAAAGGCAAAGACATTCCCTCTCTAAATAAATCTTGCAAAAAAACCACAAGACACTGCAAGATGTTTTTCTTAGGGTCATCATTAGTTAGAGTCAACTTGAAGAAATACAAGAAGTTCTGCTTAGTTGAAAAGAGATAACTATGCCATAGCATACATCAACTTTTAAACTTTTTTGGTGGTGGTGGGGGATCTAGCAGCACCTTTACTATCTTATTTTAGAATGAGCTTTCATGGATTTCACTGAAAGAGTATCAAATCTCATATATATTAGGAGTTACATTGTTGAGATGGTGAGATTAGAACAATAGGATAGTGTAATGTCTGATTACACTATGTAACACAACTTTGGTTCCTGAGTTATAAATGTCATTACCTAATTGGTTCTATCATAAAAACATGGAAAAGGTTTATGAAACTGCAAAAACTTTATTTTTGTAGTATAACCTTCAACACATTTTGCTTTAGTTTTTCAATGAATATCTCATAGTGTCTCAACCAATTCAACATAGTTTGTGGCAGCCACAAAAATAAAGTTTCTGGAGCATATCAACTACTTTCAAAGTAAGTACTGCACAGTTAAACAGGAAATGACACTTTCAAACCAGGAACAGATTTTTTTTTCAAATTTTGTTACACAGTGTTGTGAGCAATGAGCATAGGTTGATACTTTTAATAAGACTGGGATAATTGCATTAACAAAATCTGAAGATACTATCTTCCTGTTGTTATTGTGATGAGATGGGATACGAAATCTGGTAGATAAAATAACTTAAGAGGAATCAATCAGGCATAATTTTAGTAGTGTTCTTTCCCCTTTCCCATGTACTCCATATGAGTATGGTCTAATGTTATCAACAATTTACTCAGTTTGTATTCTTTTATTGCAATGTGTAGGTTTCATATAAAGTATTGTAGATGTAAAGTCAAGTATAATTATTCCACTTTTTCCTGGTTTGAAATCTCTTAAGAATCTAGTCTTTTTAGTTCAATAAGCAAAGCTAGACCCAAACCAAACATGATCTTTCAATTGGATTGATGATGCAATTATGTTGCCAAGGGAACAAAAACATGGCCAAATAATATCCTGACTTTTAAGGGACTTTTATGCTCGATTATATTTGTATTCTGTTCCTAAGAACAGAATAAAAAAGTCTTCTCTTGGATCTATAATTCTTGAGAGAATTTCTCAGTAACAGAGCGCTTTGCATTCTGGTAGATACAATCTTGCTTTCTTTTTATTAATATATTGACTCAATATAATATGTACAATATAATATGTAATATGTAGGAATATTTATTTCATAGGACAATTGCTCTGACTGAGATAGAGCATAACTAATGCTGCACTACCCCTCTCTTTCCAAGCCTTGGGAAGTGCTCCTGCAGCCATTAAATGACTGTGGGTGGAGATGTCCAAATTTAGGAGATTACGGGGTTGTTGTGAGTTTTCCAGGTTGCATGGCCATGTTCCAGAAGCATTCTCTCCTGATGTTTCACCTGCATCTATGGCAGGCATCCTCAGGTGTTGTGAGGTCTGTTGAAAACGAGGAAAAATTGGGTTTATATATCTGTGGATATGTTATTATTTAAGAACACAGAAATGCTGGACCACTCTAACAACTACCATGTCAGACTACACAGAGAAGCCATTGAAATCCACAAGCATGTGGACAATTTCAACAGAAGGGAAAAAACAATGAAAATGAAATCGGGCTACCAGTATTTTTTTAAAAAAACCATTAAAATTGTACAAATAAATAAAGAACACTACTCAAGAACAGGTGAATTCCACACAAGAAACAATCAGGCCCGGCTTCCCAACAAAGGATTCCCCCAGGCACCTTGAAACTGCTAGGCTATTAAATGCTAATCAAGGTAGCCAATTGAAACATTCACACCTACCTCAAACAGACAAGAGTTCTTTCTCCCACTCTAGACATTCCACGGATATATAAATTCCATTTTTCTAGTTTCCAACAGACCTCACAACCTCTGAGGATGCCTCCCATAGATGCAGGTGAAATGTCAGGAGAGAATGCTTCTGGAACATGGTCATACAGTTTGGAAAACTCACAACAACTCAGTAATTCTGGCCATGAAAGCCTTCAACAATACATAGGAGACTACATGTTGTCCCTGCCATAATTTGTTAAGGAAGCAGAATGGGTCCATGGTTCTTCTTTTCTTTCTATTTGGAAAATTGCAGCAGAGATGAGAAGATGACATTTTGATTATTAAAATCAGCCAACATTGAGGGGCTGAATCAAGAGAGAACCAAACAAAAGTACGTCAATGTGTCGAAAGGAAGCAAATGCCAACACAGTCACTCTGATTGTGATATTATTTTCTCTCTAGTTTTTATATTATCTCCTGGTTAATATAATGTAAGCCATACACTTATGTAAGCTTTCTGATTAGATTTATGCTCTTTGCAATCTGTCTCTAATTTCCACATGGTGCTTTAATCAACTCTAATCACTTATGAAACAGACAGGACAGCAACCTATTATCATTTGTTTTACCGGGTGGCAATCACATTGATTATAAAATCATGTTAAATATGCAACCCAAAGAATAAGCCTAGTCTCTGAGGAGCTAAAATTATAAGTAACAGCTAGAATATTAAAACTAGCTGTCTAAATCCAGCTGTGTTCTCTGGGCAACTAATTCCATGCATCAATGAACATCCCCAAAAGGAGGTATCTCTTCTGATCTGTTTTGAACCATTGTGATTTAGCATGTGGATCTCACTTTCTGGCTTAGGACCCATGGCTAACATCTAATGTAATTCAGTAAACTGGTGACTATGACTAATCCAATTAAATGCTCCATTTCAATTGAATCTTCATTAACTCACAATGATTTCATTATCACATTGATTTCAACAGATTGGGGCCATCATAGATTCTAATAGTCCAAGCACACTGTATTACCAAGGAGCTACATCCTACAATTTTTTTTGCTGTGAAGATTATCTTTTATTAGCCTTCTTATCAGCTTCCAAATAGTTCTGAAAAAAGAGGACTTCCCAATTTAAAGGGATTCTGACTCTTTAAGGTTTATGAACAGAGTCTGATAGCAGTTGAATAACACAGTGCTAAGATGTATTGTGGCTTGGAAGCCCAGAGTTCCACACTAAACAAGCTACTAATACTTCTATGTAATTTTTTGTTATACAGACTTTTTAATTTTTTGAAAAAATATAGAATAACAGTAATTGAGCAACAAAAGGGAATCGTATACATGCAAATATAGCAGTAAGGAGGAAGCAACAGCTTGATGTAATTGTTGGTGTGCTGAACATGGCCATAAAAATGTACCAGGTGATCTTGGGCACGTCACACTTCTCAGTCTCAGGGGTGGCAAAGGCAAACCTATTCTGAACAAATTCCACAAAAACCCATGATGGCTTTGTCTTGAAGTTTCAAAAGTCAAAACAACTTGAAGGCACAAAACAACAATACACTTTCCCCAACTTATTTATGTCACTTTTGTTTTTTTTGTTTTTTTCTGTTACTTTTCCAGTGGACATATCAGGAGGCAGGGAAGAGGTTGAAAGGGATCCAGTAGTCCCTCAGCCAGTGTCAATGGGCTTGGTGTCCTTCACACACCCTTTCCATGAGACCATGAGTTTCCATTTACTCTGGACTGAGCTTCTGTCTATTGGGTACCAACTGCATTGAACTAGATTATATGAGTCTACACTGCTATATAAACTGAATTCTGAAACTGTATTATATGACAGTGTAGATTGGGGCTTGGTTGTTATCTAGAAGCACAGTTGGAAAACTATAGCATGTGTAAGGATCGATAAGTTTTCCTCACTTGGTAGAAGGAAAGATTTAATCATTAGTTTATATTTCAGGCACAATACAGTATATTAGCAGAATATATAATCCTGTTGGCACAACATCATAAAATCTCC
The DNA here is from genome assembly GCF_037176765.1 of Anolis sagrei. Lineage (NCBI taxonomy): Eukaryota > Metazoa > Chordata > Lepidosauria > Squamata > Anolidae > Anolis > Anolis sagrei. Next base: position 56,517,986 of record NC_090021.1, read on the forward strand.
TCTGTTTGTAAAGCTAATTTACATTGGGTCTTGCACTGTGGGTGTGAACATTCATGTTACTGAGGAAAGAAATTCAAGCATATTTCATTTATTTTATTTCCAAAATATATTTCTGCCTATCAAGAAAAAGGTTCTCTGGACACTTCACTTAGGCTGTCCACAATTCACATTCAAGCACCTTTCTCTCACTTCTAATTTATTACATATGTTTGTTTTTCTTCTTTTATAATACTAAAAAGGCAAATAACATGAACAGATGAATACTCTAAAAGAAATAAACAGATGAATATTCTGAATGAGTTGCTTCTTAAATAGTCGAATCACTATATAGTACACATAAAACAGGAGCACTTATTAGCATTAGAGATCTGGGGTTTTAAAATCATTAACCATTACAGGGCCACAGTTCATATCAGAGACTAAATATCCTAAAGACGCCAAATCTTTTCTGATTTTGAGGACTAAGGGCCCTTCAAGACAGGTCCTATATCCCAGGATCTGATCCCAGGTTTTCTGCTTTAAACTGGATTATATGAGTTCACACTGCCAGATAATCTGGGATAAACAGAAAACTTGGGATCAGGTCCTGAGATATAGGGCCTGTCTGAGGGCTCATCCATACAGCCTTATATCTCAGACTATCAAGGTAGAAAATCCCACAATATCTGCTTTGAACTGGGTTATCTGAGTCCACACTCAGATAATGTGGGATTTTCTGTCTTGATATTCTGGGATATAGGTTTGTGTGGAAGGGCCATGAGGGGGCCCTAAGCAGGATCAACCTGGTTAGTGGTTGAATGAAAGACTGATAATGAATACCAGGTTATATTTCAGAGGGAGGAACTGGCAATGGGTATCGTTTGCCTCGGAAAATCCAATAGAATTAATGTGATCATATGTTTACAGGCAACTTGAAGGCACATGCACACACATGTAGTTCATATCCATCTATGTTTAGGAGTAGTGTATTTTTTCTCACATATAAATGGCAAAAAGCAAAGTGAATATAAAAATGCACAGCCTACTCAAATATATATTCAAGAAAAGGCATAGAGACACTAAATTATTGCTGTTGTGAAACATAGCCCTGGTCTGGATTAACTTTTGCCCTTAAAGCTAAAACAGCAGATGGAGGCTCAATGGTCAGGAATTTTTGGTTGATTGGAATTCATATAAGCCTTAAGATCATGATGTCTGGAGATCAGATAGCATCTGAGATAGTAAGAAATGATTGATTATTTTTTGTGTTCCAGCGGTTTACCTCTGCAAGCGAACAATGCAAAACAAAGCACGGCTTGAGCTAGCAGACTATGAAGCAGTAAGTACCTGGGGCCTTTCCTAGAACTGAGATGTCAAATGAGTGCGACTCTGAAAAATGGTAGAGTGCAGGGATAAAAACTACAATGCAGTTTAAATCACACACACACACTCACACACAATCCTGTTTACCAAAAGAACAAATTTATGAACTTTAATTACTTGGAGATTTACTTAAACTGGTACTTGAGTCTGAGGATTTTGGAATCCCTGAGCAACAAAGAACTGCAATACTTGCAGCATTACATTGTTCTATGAATAGAGAAGGGAGCAGTGGAAAAATGGGAACAATTTAATTTAGACCTTTACAGAGATACTGTAGCATCTTGATTCCTTAGTAATTGTTCAAATTTAGCTCTAAGGCTTCTCTTTGCATGTGTAATGGATCCTTGTTTTATATTATGGATATGCTGAATCAAAAAAGTTGCATCATGGGACGAAATTGGCATCAATTAAAGTGTAGTGCAGGTTAGATGGAGTTTGCCCTCTTAGTATATATAAAATAATATTCCAATGCATACATTGACCTAGTGCCAACTCTTTACCCCGCAGGAAAAGATGTCTGTGTGTGCATTTGGTTTTTCCATCCTTTGCACCAGGTCATGCAGAATAGGACATAATTCTTGTGCTTAGAAATTCCTGTTGGAATCTTTTATCACTTTTAGTTAGTCGAACTTTACATATACTCAGCTAAGTAGCATAAATGTTAAGAAACACCATTACTGAATGTGAGGATGCATATTAGAACACCACCAAAAGTTCTTGGTGCATATCAGGATCAATATTCTTTGCTGCACAATATGCAGTGGGTACTTTTCTACACAATGAGTATTGGGCACTTTGCTGGCTCTGCTAGTCCTTCGCCGTAGTCCTCTACTGGCTATGAGTAGTATGAGTTCTAATATGTAAGTCCACTTACAAAAATTAAGACCCAACATAATTCTAGGAAAGATCTTTAAATGCAAAAAAATTAATAATATTTAAAAGTATTAAGGCGGTCTTTGTGAAAATTTTCCTACTATTCTGCCATACTTAATTCAGCAGAATATTTTCCTAGTATTTGGCTACACTTCGCCCAAGATTTCTAGCACCAGTTTCATGTCTGATTCACTTTAGCTGGTTAAGAGGAGGCTTGCAATGAAATCCTATGCATGCTTTATTCAGAAGTAAGTCCTGCTGTGTTCAGTGGAGCTTACTGCCAGGTACGTATGCACAGAATTTCAATGAAAGTGAGCAGGCGGATGTTCTATTCAGGCCAAATGCAGAAGGGCATTTAGCCTGAATTATCTGGTGCTTTCTTTACTGCACTGTTAATTTATAAGTTTTCCCACATGTCATGCCAGAATCTAAAAATGTTGTATTTATTTATATACAGGTTTTTTTCTTAGAAAGGTTCTGGTATGCTTGAAACCAGAGAAGCATAGAAGTACTGAATATTTCTTGGAAGTGGATCAATAAGTGAAAACAACATGTATGTTTTAGTTTTTAAATGTAGAGATGATTTGTGAGGGAAAACCACTTGTTGACATAAAAAACTAATGCACTTACTCAGCTATCCTTGTAAACATGGAGGTTCCATTGTCCATAGATAACTTTTCCATAAGCAGAAACAATGCCCCATCCAGTCAACTGGGTTGAAAAGGTAGGGTGTATGGAATGGAATGGAATGGAAAGGAAACTGAGAATACAAGGGTCTTTGGAATGGGTCATTTCTATGAACAAAGGCCCTTATGATCATATCAAAACCCATTAATAGAAATCTTTCCTTATTAAAAAAACCCCAGTTATAGTAATTTAAGTCTGTACAAACAAAACAAGTTCAGATACATTCATTTTAGGAAGATTTGAAGTTCTTCAAGGCTCCCTTCCAAAGCTCTCTTCCCTATTCCGTTAAATGTGGCGCCTGAAAAAGAATGAACACCCACTCCTTCAAATAATCAGCAAACAACTTTCATAGGCCATAGCAGGAGTATAGAATGTGGATCAATGATAATGTCAAGTTACAGCCAGTCAATGGAACAGTCTCTCTGAAAAGCCAGTAGGGAATTTTGAAAAAGCTTCCCTAGAAACTTGCTAATATGTGGTATGTTTTCAGGAGAGCTTGGCCAGGTTACAGCGAGCATTTGCACGGAAATGGGAGTTTATTTTTATGCAAGCAGAAGCACAAGCAAAGTGAGTTCCACTGATGTTTTGTTGCTGGATTTGTCACCTGCTTTCTTAAGAGGTATTTCAATTTACATCTTTTATGTTGCATATTTGACCTCATCATCAACAGAGTGGACAAGAAAAGGGACAAGATAGAGAGGAAAATCCTCGATAGCCAGGAGAGAGCATTTTGGGATGTGCATCGACCAGTGGTATGTAAATTAATGAATCTTTTAAAGCAATTTAAGATTTGGGTTATTTTATATTGGATCATCAGCTAGTACAAGTTGAACATTTCTCATTGAAAATTCTGAAATCCAAAATGTGAATTTGACCCCATGAATGGCTATAATAGTGACACCTTTGTGTTTTGATGGTTTACTATAAACAATTATTTAAAATATTATATATAAAATTATCTTCAGGCTAGATATATAAAGTGTGTATGACAAAACATCAATTCTGGGTATAGACTTGGGTCACTTCTCCAAGATACCTCTTTATGTATATGCAAATATTTCAAAATCTCAAAAGCCCAAGTTCTGAAACACTTTTGGTTACAAGTGTTTTGGCTCAGGGAGACTCTACTTGTAACTTCAGGCGGTCCTCAGAGTACGTACAAGATAGGTTCTATAGTTGAATTTGTATGTAAGTTAGAGGGTACATTTTTAAGTGTCACTTGAGCCATTTCTTTTAGTTTTGGATAGCATAGAGAAGAGTTAACATTCATTTCATTTTATTGTTTCCTTGTCAACCCAAAATGTTCAAAATCCAATTGTCACAGGGACAGAAAATGAGATGAAATCTTCTGAACAGGGGTACAGACAGCTTTCTCGACCTCAATAATGTCCAGCCATGCAAAAGGGAGCTTGTTGGTTGCCCCTGGGGAGGGGTGGGTGGTGCTCCCTTTTCCTGCACCTGTGAGTGAGGGGTGAGAGAGTGCCATCAATTCCTAGGGCTGTCAACAAATTCCTTTGCCCTTCCTCTCCAGCTCCTGTCAAAGGGCGAGGGAGGCTGGCAAAAGGTCTTTCATTCTTTGCCTCTAGCCCCTGTTAGGGGGTATGGGAGACTGGCTACAAGCCCCCCTTCCTCTCCAGCAAAGGCTCTAGTGGAGGGCATGGGAGGATGGCAAAAGGCTCCTTGACTTGCCTTAAGCCACAGCTGTAGAGAAAGGGAGAGTGATACGGGTCACAGACTCCCTGGTCTTTCTAGGGAGGGAGTTTCAGAGCAGCTATCAAAAACTCTGATGCTACCAAAGCAGCTTAAGAGAGTGATGGGACAGGTGACTTCATCACACTGTGCTACGAAAAATGTGGGAAAATGAAAGAAATCATCTTCTTTGTGTGAGATTCCGTTTTTAAAGAAGATAGAGAATTTGCATACCTCCATCACACAGAATTGCCTCCTCCTGCCTCTAGATCAATCATTTGTAGACAGAAGGCGGACACTGCTTCTCTGGGCTCATCTCCTTACTCTGAAGGAGACACAAGGCATCATTCTTAAGGCAGACATCACTTATCTGGGCTCCTTTCCCTCCCAATCTGTCATGCAGGATTATCCAAATAAAAACAAAGCATACTGTACAGTACAGTTAATATCTGCAAACATGATAGACATTAATCTCTCTCCAAACTTTTAATATAGTTAGCTTATATAAGAGCAGTGCAGGTGGCTATGTGTCAAGAGTCTTTACTCTGTGTAAGGTATATAAACACAATGGATTTCCTGGTGTGCTCATGTCATGCACAGTATGTTTCAGAAATTGTGTGGCTTCAGGGTATGATAATCTTATCACCCTTCTGTATTTTGAAGAATGCAAATAACAGTCATCATTTCAACAGAAACACAGCCAGAGCCAAGTGGAAGTGCTCATTATTGTGTATTGTTTTACAAACCTATTTAATAATTTCAGGTTTTTTTAATGTCAGGAGCGATTTGAGAAACTGCAAGTTGCTTCTGGTGTGAAATAATTGGCTCTGCAAGGATGTTGCCGAGGGGACACCCAGGTGTTTGATATTTTACCATCCTTGTGGGAGGCTTATCTCATGTCCATGCATGCAGAGCTGGAGCTGACAGAGGGAGCTCAACCTGCTCTCCCTGGATTTGAACTGCTAACCTATCAGTCAGCAATCCTTCCAGTACAAGGGTTTATCCCACTGTGCCACTGGGGGTGCCTATAATTTCAGTTGATTACAGAGAATAGAGGTTAAGTATGGCTTATCCAAAATGATTGAGACTAGTATTATTTTGGAATTGTTTATTAATTTATTTAGGAATGCTTGGATTTTAATATATGTACATACTGAGATATCTTGGAGATGAAACCCAAGTCTAAATACAACCTTCATTAACATTTAATATATGTGTATATCTCATATGTGTAGTCTTAAGGTATTTTTATACAATATTTATAATAAATTTATGCATGAAACAAAATTTGTGTACACTGGATTGTCAGGATGCTAAAGAGCTGGTAGACCAGTAGACTGCCACAGTTTCTTGTTTTACTTGCTTTTTGTAACTAAGTGGAATGCTGTTATACTCTCTGCTGTTAGAGAAATACAATCTGTTGTCCTATTTGTTCTCTGTTTGTTATAGAAACAAAATACATTTTATTCTTCACCAAAAAAAAAAAAAAAACCCAGAGCAAATGTGTCACTAACTTGGCTACCTATTTGGATTTTTTTTAATTTGAAGAATTTGGGGATTCCAGATCATTTATGTTCAATGTGCAATAAGTTTGTCAATCATGTTCAGAATATTTCACCTCACTTTTTGTCTTTATGCTACTTGGATTTCAAAAAATGTGGCTTGTTGTGAAAATAAGGATTGGTGATTAAGCTTACATTGAGACACCTGATAACTCTTTCAGAGATGAATTTCTTTTCTGATAGCTAGATATCCAGAAAGTTACTAACAGTCTTGGTAGACAAAGATACAAACAGCCTATAGTTAACCAGACTAAGATGGTGCATTTAAAGGGGGGGGGGGTCCACAAGAAAGTATATCTGGTGTTAATTGTGCCTTATTATTATGCCAAAGGAGATACTAAGCTGAAATCTAAACACAGCCAGTGTGTGACATTCTCCCACAGTGTATCTAAATTAGTTTGAGAAATATTTGCATGAAACACTAGCTTAGAAAAAAAGTTAAGATGTGAAGAGTTAATTTAAGAACTCATTTATGAGAGAAACACTTTATTGGAGGAGGGACTGATGAATTAATAGCCATATGTTCATCCATTGTGAGAAAAGGTACCTGGAATTATCTGGTGGAGACAGTGATTGTTAGCATCTGTAGTTGTTTGCAGTCCTACCTCAAAAATAAAACAGAACTAAATATTTTCTTATGGGAGTTTTTAAACATATTCAATATATTATCCCATGTTAGGATTTCTTTGCAAAATGTAATTTTTCAAAGCTAACTTTGATCTCCAAAAAGATTTTTTTGCATAAAAACCTAATATTTTCATGCAAAATACTTTAACAATTTATTGTTTTATGTATACATTTTCATTTTTTCTTTGAAAAAAGCATGTTATGCAAATGACATTTGATGAAACAGTTTGAAATGTGAAGAATCTCACAATAGTTGGCATTTTTCATAATCTTGTCGAGGAAAATAAAATTTATGGGTATACTTTTTTACTTCCAGTATGCACACAGTGCAAGCTACATATTCAACGCTTCTATGTAGTATAAACCAGAAAATACTCATATGTCCTGTATTATTGATTTCTTAAGTGTTAATCTAGCAAAGGGGTGGAGGACCTGTGGACTCAAGATACTGTCTTCTATCAGAGACAGAGACTATGACAAAGGCAAATGTGCTTTGTAGTGTCTTCCATCAACAATTCTACTGGACTTTGTAAGTGAGAAGGATTTGTTTGCTAGGACATCATCTTGGGGTTTTTTTAAAAAAAAAAACTTCTAGAGATGACTTGGTTTTGAGGATCACTTATGCTGTAACTGCAATTTTATAAATATTTACCTTGAAGAAAGGCCCATTATTCAGTGGAGCTTACTTTCAAATAAGTAAGCTCCACTGAATTGCCAAAGAAGAGGACAAGAACATAAAAGTAAACATTGCTGTTGTCTGAAATCTAACTTCTTTAGCTGAACGTCTTATATAAGTTATCATAGTTATCATATGTTTTTATTTTTTTTATTTTTTTTAGCCTGGATGTGTAAATACTACTGAAGTGGATATTAAAAAGTCATCTAGAATGAGAAATCCTCACAAAACAAGAAAGGTATATATTAAGATTTTTCAAATATTATATTATACTGATGATACACTGTAAAAAAATCTTTTCCATAGAGTAAAGTCCTTGTAATATTCTGGACACACGTAGTCTTATTATTTCTAAAAGGGAAGTGAGTATCACTTGACTCTTGACTTATTCAATAGCAAAACTTCTTACAACCTGTATTTTCTTATGAACTTCTTAGACAATGAAAAGAAGCAGCAGTTTTTTTACATGTAACAAATTGTCGGGTCTTGCTTATTGTTTAATATCAACATTTTAATACTTAACCATGCTGTCTTTAAAACTTACATATGGTATATTATATAAGAACTACACAGACCATCCATACTGCACAATTATAGCAGTTCGACACTATTTTAACTGCTATGGCTCCATCCTGTGGAATCTTGGAATTTGTAGCTAGTTATTTCACCATAGCTCTATGGCAGAGAAGGGTACAAATCCTAAAATTCCATAGCATTGAGCCATGGCACTTAATGTTTTATAATTTTGCATTGTGAATACAGCCATAGGTAACTGTATGTGATCTAAGATAATCTCAAGTGGAGCATGTTACACTATCACCATTGTTAAAATAAGGTTTACCTGCCCGTCTGGCCAACTTTAGATCTGATAGAAGTGTCATTACATCATTCATGCCAACAATCAAAAGGATTTAAGCTGTTCCTGGGATAGAACATGCCTTTTGAACTGAAAGATCATTTATCTATGACTCAACCATAAGGTCTATCCTGCTCATCGAAAGTAGAATGATGTATTTAATGGACATTAACACCACATAAGAGTAGGGCATTTTGGGTTGCCTGGCAGGGATGCAATAATCCTTTTAGTTGTGATATGTCTGAAAAAAATAGCTTTCCTGGGATCAGAAACCTAAAGCATGATTCTATGTTATATTTCTAGTTCTATGATTATTTAATGTCATACATGGTAATTTAAAATATTGAGCTTAGTCTTATCAAATTAATAAGCTAACATCTCAACAAGTTAATTTATTGGTTAAATCTGTATATCAGTTTTCCATCAATTATTCTCAATGCAATCATGCAATTATATGCACAATCAGGGCTATGTACACCAGACGGTTTAGTTCATGCCAAATCCAGGGCTATTTGATGGCCCAGGAGCACATATGTTCTGCTGAATTGGCTAACATCTTTCTTTTTCCATGATGCTGCCACTCCAAGCTAGTTATAGAGCTCATTGCTGCTAGCTGTTTCTGGTTCCTTTGCTAATACTAGAAGGAGCATAACCAGGAACAAGGAGGGGAGTTGACCTGACATCAGCAGCTTTATCCCTAATGACCAGGAGCTTGGACAGAGCTTTAAGGGCAGCTATCATTTGCTGTATCAGTGACATGGCCAATGAGTACAGGGAACTGGTAATAACACCAGGGATGGACCAAATCAGGCTGATCCTACCATCCAGATACAATACTCTGGAGTTTCCAGCAAACCCTGGAACATCCAACAACTTTGCCCAAAACATGACAAGGCCAGTTTAGACAAACAAAAACCCAGCAATACTCACCAGAAGTCATGGGACAGCCAGCAATCCATTCATGGCAAATCCATATTATTGTGGATAATTCCCCAGCATACCTAAACAGAGAAAATGGTTATCAAGATAATTTCTCTTTTTGTATTGGTGTAGTCTGTCTATGGATTACAGAATGACATCCGAAGTCATAGTCCTACACATACACCAGCGCCAGAAAGTAAACCACCCACAGAAGAGGAATTGCATGAAGAGGTTTGTGGTGCTATAGCTGTCTTGTCAATTAGATGATGTTTGACTTCCTATCAAAATTAAACTTTGAATCAAATCGTAATGAATGCAGGTATAGTCATCACATTTTATTATATTATTTTAAGTGACAGAAAGAAAGTGAAATCTTGGCTTTAGGATCAAGCCTTCAGAGAATAATTTTAGTGCAATAGATGAATACGGAATATGTGCAATGACTACTGGAACGGCCCCAGACTATTATTGTGGAGGGCATGGTTTTAATAGCAGATGTAATGTTTGTAAATGTTTTAATGTGTTTTAAGTTTTAATTTCAATTCAAATGTTTATTTTAATTGTATGTTGTTCTTAAGGCATTGTTTATGTGTAAGCTGCCTTGAGTCCTCTTCAGGGTTTAGACGGGTGTGATATAAATATAGTAAATAAAATAAAAAATTAATCAAATCTCTAGAATGAGCTTAAAATATCAGATGCAGGCAATGCATTTTTTCAATTTCATCACAAGGAATTCAGATCTTATGTCAATCGGAATTAACTTGAGGACACATCAGCTTTTTTTGTAGATAGGTTTGCACAGGTTCTGTTAAGAGAGGAGCCTGTGATGAAAGGCATGAACTAAATATTTAAGTGTGGCCTAAGTGTCTGTTCCTCCTTTATCTCATCAATAAACTCACTAGATATAGTCTTAAGTTAATATTCTTTCAGGTGTAGATAAGTTAATCCATTTTTACATGGTAGGTCTATTGTAAGGATTATTTCTTAGGAGTGGAGTATTTTGGGCACTAGAAAGGACTAATAGGTGTATTGTACACAGAATTTAGAAAAAGTCTCTGCAGGATCCCTTTCACACTACTGAATTATAGTGCTATGATTTCAGCTCTAGTGTCTCACCAAATTACAAATCCTTGGATTCCACAGGATGAAGTCATTGCCATCAAAGTGGAGCCATGGTGCTGTAATAGTGTAATGTTAAAGGTTTCCCCATTTATAGAGGAATTCAATGCACTTGAGGGTACTTTAGAATTTCAACGGTGCTTAGGAGTATGACACAGTCAGTCTGATACCCCAAGTGATTTCAGTGGGAGAGGTTTTAGCAAATAGCATAATGCAGAGGATTTATTTAATTTGCTTTCACTCATACTGTTACATTTTCGATACAGAATGATAGCGAGGTGTTCTGAACAGAAATGACTCAAGGATAAGTAGATGTGAGTCCTACTAGTTTCAGTGCTGTAATGAAACAGGCAGTCATAATAATATACAACCATATGAACTTGAATGCAATGTTCCTCTTCAGTCTGATGGTTCTGGATTGCATTTATTAGACTGAATGGTACCTTCAGTTGATTTGATCCATTTTTTTTGTATTGTCAGTAGATTGTTCTTAACCCCATAAACAAGGTCATTGTACTTAGCCTGTAGTTCCAAAGCAGGCTTTTCATTTTTATTAAGGAATATTGTGTTGTATATGTTCCAAACTTAAGAATAAATTTTCAAAAAGGTTGGGCAATTATTTTGTTTATCTCATCTTATTTTGCATTTTGTAGATAAAGTATTGGCAAGTACAGCTAGATAGACATCGATTAAAAATGTCCAAGGTTGCAGAGAGGTATGTATGTTGCCATTTAAAAATATATATATAGATCATGATTGTCTTTAGGTTTGTTGCAGATTCTTTTGACACAAGGGTAAGAATGGAAAGAATGTTTGAAAATATTTATAAAATATTTTTGAAAATAAAGATACTTTCATAAGAAGAATCTCAAAATGATGAGAATCTTCACAGTTCTAGACATATTACATGCAGAATTCACATGTGGTTGTTTTAAGACAGAATACGGCATTTTCATCACAGAAATATTAATCTGTAAGCAGAAAACACTGTAATTGACCATTTTTCTCCATAAAATTAATATAGGGTTATTTTGAAAGAAAACAGCATTTTCTATACAGCAATTAATATTTCTGTTTTTAAATGTTGATTTCCCATGCAAGAATGGCTGTTTTCTGCACAAAACAATAATGTGCAAATTTTTGCCTAAATTTTTGCCTTTCTCTCCAATTATTTGCCACTACCTTCAGGGGGAAAAACGTAGTGAAGTAATATACCAGAGGTAGTGGATTTCACAACTAGCTTTCAATGGATAGGTGTGTTCTGTATCCTATCTTTCTTCTAGTAAGGGATCCAAAGATAAAACAAGATACAATTAAAAACCGATGTGAGAAAAGTCAAATAAATGAATAAAACTAGTTATTACATAAGCAAACACAAAATTTAAAACAGTATAAAATGATTTTAAAAACATAACAAAAAGAAATTAAAATTCACCCTCCCTCCATTAAAAGCCCTCAAATTTATGTTTAAATTTGAAAAAGGGCTTTTGCTGCTGGAATAAGGAGAGCAAAGACTGGGTCTGCCTAGCTTCCCATGGGTGGGAATTCCAGTAGTTTCCAAAAAAGGCCATCTTTTTTATCTTCACCAAACAAGCCTGGGTGTGATGGGACCGTGAACAGCCCTTCTCCAAACATTTTAAAACTCAGGCAGGATCATTTAAGTAGATGCAGTCTTTCAAATAGTCTGAACCTAAGCTATAGATCTCTACAACCACTTTGAATTCTGCCTGGCAATGAACCATTACTTAGTGAAGCTGGTCTGACAAAGGATTTATATGCTTCCAGTAACTGATCTAACTTCAGATCACACCTAAAAGGCCATTGCCAATCACACGGGGAATTTTCTTTATCTTTAAAATCTCAATGATTACATGCAATGGGGTTGTTATTTTCTATCTGTAACCACAGTGCAAGAGCCAGAGTGGTACACTGGCTTGGGTGTTGAATTGCAACTCTGGAGACCAAAGTTTGAATCTCTGCTTGACCATGGATATGTAGTGGGTGACCCAATCTGTTAGCCTCAGAAGAAGGTAATGGCAGACTTTCTCTGTGTAAGTCTTGCCAAGAAAACATCATGGTAGGTTTCCTTGAAGTTGTCATAAGGTAAAAGTCACTTGAAGACACAAAACCATAAATTAACACCAGTAGCAGAGAGAGAGAGAGAGAGAGAGAGAGAGAGAGAGAGAGAGAGAAAGAAATCAGTCCATGCCCTGAAGACATATTAGAAGGCAGGCTAATTTGGTCCACTCTCTTCTCTCCTCTTGGTGACAGGCAAATCAACAAAAAAGCTGGATGTGATTGAAAACTGCTTTTTAAAGCATCAAGTATAGTTTGACCCTTACCTATGAAAATAAAGTAGAAAAGTAATAATAACAAGCATGTCAAAAAGCATCAGATGATTTTGTTTTTCTAGCCTATTAACCTATACTGAACAGTACGTGGAATACGATCCCTTTCTGGTGCCACCAGATCCATCCAACCCTTGGTTGTCAGATGATGCTACCTTCTGGGAAGCTGAAGTCAGGTATGCTTTATGTCATTTTGTTTCTAGTAACCAGAAACTACATTTATCTAGCATCTGCCAAGCACCATGGGTGCCAGTTAACCAAGTATACTCTGTGTGTGCCATATATATCTTTTTGTAAAAATATATTTTTGCTTTCTCTATTACTGAAGAAAAAAGTACTGTCTTTATATGCTTTCATAAATACAAGAAAACTCATGCATGCTATTTGACAATTTTTGATGTTTTTGCTAGATCTGTGGATATGTTATGATACCCTTTCTTTATCACAGATGAGGAAATGTATCATTACATCCCAAGTTTGTACCACATATTTTCACATATTCTGAAATTATATTGGGGAGAATCATAGCTCATACAGAAAACCCAAGATTAAGCCCTTCACTCTAAAGTAGTGCAACACCATTTGTAATCCCTAAGAGTTTCTGTTAGTTAGCACTAAACCAAATGGAACTATAATTTAAATCTATCTGTATCCATCATTTCACAATACAACCATTATATTCCAAAAATAAATAAAACAATAAAAGAAACATATACCTCTGATATGTTAGACCTATTTACTTCAAATTGGAATGATATAAAGGATTTTTTAAAAGTCACATTTGATGTAATTCTTAGATTAATTTAATACAATTTAAAATAATAACATTAACAAAGGTAGCTGTACAAAAACGCAATAGTAATAACAAATGTATAACGAATTGTGACAATTCAATAAAAATTATTTTTAAAAAAGGTTCAACAAAGTTCTTTATTAATAAAAACAAACAGGTACTTCAAAAAAAAAAAACCAAAGGTAGTAAAAAGAAGAATGTCAGTTGGTGCATAACTGTTCAAAGAAATTCAACAAACATGTTTTAACTCTCTGTGTAACTTTTTCTTGCATTCTCAGTAAAGAACCACACCAGCAAAGAGTAAAGCGATGGGGATTCAGCATGGATGAAGCCCTGAAAGATCCAGTGGGAAGAGAACAATTCCTCAAATTTTTGGAGTCTGAATTCAGTTCAGAAAATTTAAGGTAAGATCCTAACTGCATCCACTAACACTGGAGATGCCCAGAGAATATTGGGACAGAGGTCTGCAGAGGTTAAACACAGTTGCTGTAAAGCAAAGGTTCTTTGCTATCATCTACAAAAGCAGTGCAACTTTTAAAGGGAAATTTATCAGCTAAATCCCTTAGCTGGGCAATATAAGCATAAAGTGCTGTGTGATCTTCACAGAAGAATTCTTCAGTCCATTCGAGTCTACATCTTGTTTATGTCTCCAGTCTGTTTCAACAAATTCATGAAATAATTCTTAAGCAATACTCTAGAAAGGTCTAAAATCCATGGATCATCATTCAACCAACACAAAGCATTACATACACACCAAGGTTCTCAGCCTTCCTCAATTCCCAGTTCTGGAGATATCTAGAACAACATTTGGCCCTCTGTCCAGGGTGCTTTGATTGTGGTTCTCCTGAATGGCAGGGGGTTGGACTAGATTACCCATGTGTCTCTTCCAACTCTATTACTTTATGATTCTATGTGCAAAAATGGTATGTGTCTGGATGCGGAAATGAGCACCTGAACATATGTAAGCACCAGTTCTTGGGATGCTGTCAGCAGTTCTTGGAATGTTATCACAGAAGGGATTTATAATTAATCTGAATAGCATCATAGCATATTTAAAAAACCAGTGAACCATAAAATGCATAACTATCAATAAAAATAAACAGAAATATTGAATTCTAATGGACAGTAAGGTATTTCATTTTAAAAAAGAATAAGGAACTCCAGAAGATACACAAAACATCTTCTCAAAAATAGGGAGATGTTTGACAAAGGATATGTATAACTTTTCCACTGATTGTGAATATATCTTTCTATAAGATATATTTTTGATAGCTAGAACAAAAAAAATGAATATTGCTGGTTTTGAAGTCATAACAGCTGCTTTTAAAAATATCATTTATATTTAATTCTGTTTTAATGTTTGTATATTTTTAGATTTTCAGTTGTATTGGAATGTAAGCTGCTTTGTCAGCTGCTTTGAGTCTCCTTGTGGAGAAAAAAAGTGGGGTATAAATAAATAAATAATTGCACATTTTCTTATTCAGGTTCTGGTTAGCAGTAGAAGATTTGAAGAAGAGGCCTATGAAAGAAGTTCCTGCCAGAGTACAAGAGATCTGGCAAGAATTTCTTGCTCCTGGAGCACCGAGTGCCATTAATCTAGATTCAAAAAGTTACGACAAAACTACAAACAATGTGAAGGAGCCAGGACGACATACATTTGGTGATGCTCAGGTTTGCAGTATTAATTCAGTATTCCACATACACACATAGTTGGATCATTTCCATATTTTCTACAAACTTTCGCTAATCCATTTTGTACTAATTCCTTGATCCGTTTATTCCAGGTTAGTTCTCCAGATGTCTGGGACTTCAGCTCCCAGAAGCCCCAGCCAACTTGGCCAGCTGTCAGGGTGTCTGTGAGCTGAGGTCCAAAACACTGGAGGACCAAATGTTGGAACCACTGCTTTAGTGTAATATTATTAGCTGATGTCCTTAATATATTTTTTCTCACAAGAAGAGCTTTAGAATACATATTGAAAGAAAAGGAATTTCTCCTTTAGATGCATGTTGGTTATAATTAAGCATATTCAGTGCGCCAAGAAGAAATAAATGTGTTCTGCATAATTAGCTTGTTTGAGGACATTCTAAAATCAGACCAAAAATAATATTTTTAATTTGAATCTCACAAAAAATGTTTCTACATATCTGCCCACCTGTCTTAGAAATAAAAAGTGCTTATATATGAGACATATTCCATTCTACCTTCTCATATTATTCCAATGTTTAGTGTTTATTTATTTACTTTATTTGTATACCGCCCCTCTCATCCCGAAAGTAACTCGAGGCGGTTTACATCTGGCAATCAATGCCCTACAAGATAAAAATATAGTAAAAACAATTCCATATAAAATAACCATGTAAAACAATAAACAATTAACAGTGTTGGTTGATAGATAAATAGCCTCCCCCAAGTACTGCATGGATTGTTTTGATTAGTAGGTGAAAGTGAGGTGCCAACATAGATTTCTAAGCTTTATATACTTAAAGGAGACTCATCCCTTCCTCCTATTTGCAATCTTTTTTGCAAGGCTTGATACATAAAACTGAATGAGGTATTACCAAAAAGCAGTGAGACGTTTTGATCCTACAGTTTCCAGCTAAAAGTGGAATACTGTTTGTTTCACAAATAGCAGGTCTGTTAATATATCTAGAATACTTCTTAATAAGTTCCTGTTTAAAATACTGAAGTAATGTATTTCCTCAAGAGGAACATCAGACCTCAAACTGTAGGTGAGAGGAACTCTTTTGATTTCAGTACAAGCTTTATCCCTTCTTCACAATTATGTCAACCACCTTAGCCACATAACCATAGAAAGTCGCAGCTTTGCCCAGCTGTAGCTGAGAAATGGTAGCAAGGAAAAACCTTCTGCTCTCAGTGGTCAAAAGAACTTTTCTACATTGTTTTTGTAAGAAATGTGGGCAAAACAAAGGAATTTTAATAGTTAATTCGGCAAGCTTTTAAACAGAGGCTGGATGGCCATCTGTCAGGGGTGATTTGAATGCAATATTCCTTCTTCTTGGCAGGGGGTTGGACTGGATGGCCTATGAGGTCTCCTCCAACTCTTTGATTCTATGATTCTAAGTCAGATTCATGGCATGGAGCAATAAACAGAATAAAGAATAATGGAAACAGATCAGGTGATGGTGTGGGCCCAAGTTAGTTTCTGACCAAGGAGGGACATTGGAGATGCAAAAGCAGAACTGGACTGGAGATCAGCAATAGTGATCTCTAAGGGGAAAGTGAACTGAAGCTCAGGCCTTTATATCCTTGCAGAACACAGGTCTGGCATATTTGTAACTGATTCCCTTTCCAGTTGGTGGGTTTGGATAAAGAACTGTGAGGTAGGTAATAATCCACAAAGATCAAATGGACTCTTGATCCAAGATACCTCTCATCAGTTCTGTGATTAAGATGGGCTATCTTACACCACAAATTCACCAAATGGCAAATACGAAACAGAAGTATTCCTGGACAGAACATTTGGAATTCTGGTAGACTTGACAATGGCATATGGTAGTTAGGTGTGCCTGCCTTTTTGAATGCTTCCATATATGCTCATATATATGTTGGCATCATGTATAAGTTGAGGGAAGGTTTTGAGGACAACATTATGGGTTTTTATATGACCCATGGATATGTTGAAAGCCATTCTGTGATAAGGAGAAAACAACAATGCCTCCTCAGTGGACCTGCCATCCCTGGCCACTGCTGCCATTTCCCTGCCCAGATACTCAAAAGGTCCTGAAGATGTACCATGACAAAGAGTGGGGTTGGTGCTTTTTAAAGGTTCCCACAGGATGGATTTCTTGCATTTCATCACACTAGTCAGAGAAGAGGATGCTTTCTTTTTCAATTAGAGTTAAGATACAGTATTTACATTGACTTGTGGATTAGTCAATCCAATACTTTTGGGTTTGTTTTTTGAGTGAAATGTCTATACTTATACATGAGTATATAAGGTAGTCAGATTCTTCTTCAAACTTGGAATATGTTTGCACAGATACTCTCTTCCCAACCACAGTAGTTAAACTTAAAACAGTAGAGTATCACACTTTAGGCTCGCAATAGCTCTTATACTCCTAAAATAACATTTCCAAGCTTTGATAGAATATGTATTCTTTCCACAAAGTTGATTTGGTGCTCCACCTCTGAACTCACACATCTCATTGGCTTCTGTTCACAGCTCAGCTCTTTCTCTCTGTGACTCATTCTTTGTCTCTGATCTCAACACTGCAGTCCCTGTAGCCATATGGTAGGAGAGAAAAGAAAATGATTCTCACATCCTAAAGACGAATTTTTGCATCTCTTCCAACTTTTGGTTGCCACTGAGAGAACATCAACCAATCAACAAAACAAATAAACTAACAAACCATATGAAGCTATTATAATTCCTTTGGCTAAATGCAGCTGTGATCCATCATTGCTACAAAACAAATCCACAGGGATAGTGTAACAAATTCCCGCCTATATCTAATCCTTAAATAGCTTTCTGCTGCTTTGAAGAATTTGATTACAAAATCATCTGGTATCACATAGAATATAGAGGTTTTCACTTTGTCTTCAGCAAATTGTGTGCAGAAGCAAACTTTTTGCCTTCCAGAAATATTAACATGTAATAGTATGGTATATATGCAGTTTTACAAATGATTTAGTTTCTAAAGTGTGTGTGTTTGTGCATGTGTGTGTACATAGTTTCATATATTCCTTAAATCTTTTCCTTCAAAAATATTTTAGGAGCACATCTACAAATTGATGAAAAGTGACTCCTATCCACGTTTTCTACGATCCAGTGCCTACCAGGAACTACTACAGGCCAAAAAGAAGGTATTGGTTTATCTTCTCTATGTACTCCCAGTTTTTTCCTGGTAATTTCTTCCTTACCATATTGATTACTTTCTCTCCTTGGGTAACTCAACTGCACATCTGATAGGAGAGGTTACTTCAGTTCTGAGCATCATAAAACACTTGTAGCTTATTTTGTATATCATATGTGTGAATTGGCTGAGTTAAATAATTCAATTTTGGCTCTAGAATGATCTGAGTCAAAAGTCTAAATTAAAGAAATATGTATACTTCAAAGATTTTTAGAAATAAGAATTGAAGATTTGATTACATAGTCATTTTAACTTTTAATTACTTAATTTTGTAATTATGTGACTTACATCCAGTTGCTTATCACATCTTATTAGATCAATTGAATGAAAGGCTAAATGTTAAATAAAATTTATGAAGATCTCCTTATTTCAACTTTTATATTCTATTTAGCAGTTGAATTAGATTTTTTCCCCTTAACTGTAGTGTACTTCAGTTTTGGGTCCTCCGAGAAGTCCAAGGCACTGGCCATGCTGGCTAAGGTTTCTGGTAGCTAAAGTCTAAAACATATAGAGGCCCAAAAGTGGAGAACCTATAGTGCAATCCTATATCCTAATCATGTTGAATCAGAAGAAAATTCCACCAAAGTCAGGGAAGCATGCATTTAGGTTTATAATTTTACAGAGCCAATATCCCATGTTCTACATGTTACTGGGAATTCTGTTTGTCTTTTCATATAACCTCTGCTTGAGCATAATGTCTGGATGGTCAATCCTAGAACATGCAGGGGGCATGGGCCCATTCTACTACTCTCACCCATTGTTCCCTCGTTCAGATGTTGAATGGCTGGATATTATTAGAAATGTCTACTGAATCACCAACTCTTCTTGCATATACAACCAAATGCACATAGAAGTATCTTCTGACTTGCTTTTTCAACAAAGAAGGTTCAAAAGTGAAGGCTGACTCTACTGTGAGGAAACGTGAAGAAAATTTTATAAGATAAAGTGAGGGTGATGTTCAAAAGTGTTTGGGGATGTGGTCAGATTTACATATCCAGTTTCAAAAGTTTTTCCCTAGCTTTTTATGGTTTCATACATTCATGAATTAGAATTCTTCTTTTTTCCAATACATGAGTTAGAATATTTTTTATTATCTTGGTATAGGCATAATGCATAGATCTGTAGCCTTACACTAGAGTTTCATCATTACTCTAAGTTGGGTTCTGTCTTGGAATGATCATGAACTTCAAGGACAGAAAGCCAAATATGATTCTATGTGGGCCCTCTAGCACACACAGGTATTAAATTTAACCCAATGAGAACAGAGAGGTTTGGGAGAAAAGAAAGTAATGATTTTCATTATTATTTTCCTTTCTGTCAAGCCTCGTGTTCTAACTGCATGGAAAAAATTGGTCAGAGATTAGAATAAATTCAATGGGACATTAGGGAAAGACAACATTCAAGTGAGAATTATTGTATAATTCAGCTGTGAAATGATTGCTCTTTTAATACCTTTCACAATCTCCATTTAGTTCCTTTATCTTAGTACCCCATATTAACAGTCCACCAGCATTCTTAGAGTAGATAAGTGAAAGGATTAAAAATTACAACCACCCACAAGAAAAATAACAATTGAAAACAAGAAATATAGCAGATAAGAAGACCTCTAAAAGAGAGCACATGAAACACGCCCTGCTTAGAAAATATCAGCAGGGTGCAGGAGTCATGTGAAAGGAAATCTGAGCATTTCAAGTTGTTGAGAAATATGGAGAAAATAATATTGTCAGCACCTTAAGGATATTATAGAAATTGGTAGTGTGGTCATTGGCACTCACTAGATTCTCCTGAAAGACAATAACTCTGATGACCAAGTGCATAAACTGCTTGTAACACAAACACTTCCAATTTAGGACTTCATCAGATGGCCCTTACAAAGCTGGAGGACAGTGGGGAAAATCTTGGGGCAGTGTCACGCTGCGTTACCTACCATTGGAACTCATTGGGAGTCATAGTATCCTTTCCCATGATGTTTCCTCACTCCCTTTTCACCTCCTCCAGCTTTCTTGTATGTGGAGTCAAGTGCACACCCAAATCCTCTAGGCTCAGTTCCTCTGGACTGCCGACACTCTGCTAGCATGCATTCCCAATGTAAGTAGTCCTGCACCATAGGATGGGCTCCGGGGGACTCCATGCTGACAACGTACCAGCAGCACAGAGAATCAGGGAGAAGACACTTATCTGCTTCTGTGAGATGAGCTCCTATGTTGTCTATATTTCTTAGGGTACATTTACACTGTAGAATTAATCCTGCTTGACACCAATTTAACTGTGATGAGGTGGGGGGGGGGGAGCCAGGATGGTGGGGGATATGTCAGGTCCCCAAGCCCCTGGGCAGGTGCTGCCAGGGTTGCTGGGATCCACGGAGATTCCTGTGGCACATGTAACAAGGTCCTAACATTCACAGTAGGTTGAACCCCTAATATTTAATAACTCAAACACATAATAGAATAGCCATTTTCATATGATGACACAAACCAAACCATTTAGCATTTAAACTCTGTTTCACAGACTGTCAACACCCCATTTTTTCCACTTTCACATTTTGTTTAATATTGCACTAATCTGATCTACATATCACTAGCAAAAGCTCTTGATCCAAAGAACACTGCATGCATTGGCATGCTCCACCAGCACTATTAGGCTGGATCTACGCCACCATAAATTTCATATTGTCAATACAAATAATCCACATTACCTGCTTTGAACAGGATTATATGAGTCCACACTGCCATATAATCTAGTTCAAAAAAAGATAATCTGAATTTTATGTGGCAATGAAGCTCCAGCCATAGTGATACATGCTGGAACCATGCAGTACTTTTCTGCATACATATTCGAAAGGGCAATTTGGTCCTATAAACCTGAGTTTGTGTGCAGATTCTTCTTCCTGGATCAAGAGAAAGAAAAAATGCAAAACCTTTCGCATTATCACTCTGTGAACATATGCATCTTTTTAGTACTTGTCTTTTGTTTTGTGATTTGTACATGAGCTTTGTGTTCTACCAGCCCATCCCGCCCTTATTCCTTTATTTTTTTGGTCTATTCTTTTTGGCTTCTTTTGTTTGGTTTTCTGTCCCTTTATTTTTTTTCTTTCACTTTAAGTTGGGAAACACATTGGATCGCCGAACGTCTTTTGAGAAATTCACACGCAGTGTGGTAAGTTCATAACCCTGTGAATGAGCCTTATGGTTACCTGATTTTTCTCCAGTGTTTAAGTGAGAAGCCAGCAAGCACTGCTTCAACACAGACCCCAGTGAAATTGTTTGAGTGACAGCTGTAGTGTAGGCAGAAAAAAAATGTCAAAATCTTCTCTCTTTTTCTGGAAAAAGAAAAGTGGTATCTTTTCCTTCAAAGAGGGAGAGATTGAGATGAAACTGAGGTCCCATTTACATTGACCATTTCATGCACTTCAATGCTTGTTGCAAACTCTGGTGGCCAGACAACAAACTCCCACAAAAGCATGTGAAAAAACACCCCTAATTTGTGTAAGTGCTTTGTGGTTTCTGTAATTGTCATCATGGCTTCAAACTAATTCAAGGTTTCCTATGCAATCATCTGCACAACAAAACCAGTTTCCAAATTACATTGAATGGTCGGTGCAGATTGGATCTAAAACAGTTCACATCTATGTTTTCTTACCTCAGGTCACCCTTTAAAAATGTTGCATTTGTTTTGGTATTATTATTATTCTTATTATTATTATTATTTTGAAACATGTGTCGGTGCCTTTGGAACACTTTCTTTCAGTCATGTGCAAGTTCAAACTAAAGCATTCAACACATTTATTTTTGTAGGGCAGAAACATCCCAATTTTTCCTTGCCATAAAAACTGTACACCAACACTGAGGGCGAGCTCTAACCTGTTATGAAAAGAGGTAGAAAGATCTTGGCTTCTACTCCAATTTTTTGACATTGTCTGCTGAACTGTGTGCATTTCATGTATGCAGGTGTGGGTATGCGTGCGGGTTTATGCATTTGGGTGTGTGTATGTGTGTGTGCTGTGTTGTGGCTTTTGCTGTGACAACCAATTAAAGAAGTGGTTTGATAATTAATAAAGAACATCAGCAAAGATCATGGTTTTTGTTTTCATTTTCTTGATAAGGGATCAAAAATAATATTTATAAGTCACATTCCTTAATCATTTCCAAATAAGCAAGGGTTTAAACACAACCTAAAAACCAGTTACTATTAATGTTAACAAAAAGATTGAAAGCTGTCTTTGGTGCCTGCAAGCACCTGGGAAAAGGAAACTAGATAGCAAGATTTAGAGGAACACATATTTTATATAAAGTACTGTGTAAATTTAAGAAACTCAATTGCTTTTGGACTCTCACTCAGATCCTATTGATATCCATGGGCTTTAGTCACTAAGACTTACCAACCACACAAAAACAAGTCATTAGTGGGGACTTTGAAACAAAAACCCCTATTTTTGCATGGTGATTTTTGCCACAGCATGTTCTTCTGTGAGTCCTGTATTGTCTAGGGTGGGCAGCTAACTGTGGAGGGATGGGTCTATAAATTAATTGGATATGCATAGCAACTATTTTTCTTAATTTATTTACAATTATAAAACAAAATGTGAGACTCATATAGCATTTCACGGGAGTTTTTTTCTTTGCAATGGCTATGACAGGGAAATAATAACATGAGAACAAAACAACAGCACTACAACTTCCTTCTGTTTTCTTCCTGTGCAAGCTGGCAAAGTCTTTAAAAACACAGATTAACATGATTTCAATGTGTGTTGCCTTCGAAAAGTGTTCAGACCCTTGTGCCCATACTGTTGGAGCCAGATGGCCAAATTACAAATGCACATGCCTCTCTTGCTTAAATAGATATCAATTTATTTTCTACCCAAAGTGCAGGTATGCTATATAAAAGCCCTACATGACTTGGGAGTAGGGGCTCATTTACAACAGATAGTATAGCCCAGTGTAAATATGCTCTAAAGCAGCCCTGGATCGAGTAAGTTTGTGTTGAATTAGGAGCCATTGTCTAGACCACATCCACTCCATTGGACTGTCATCTCTCTGCTGCCACCACCATTTTTAACCTGTTACCTGTGGTGATGTTAGAACAGGGTGCACCCCATTCTGACATCATCATACATGAATGTGGTGGCCAGTCACTTGGACAGAGCTCTATGGTCAGGTAGGAATGGCAACAGGGCATCGTCAATTCTTTTTCCCTGCATAGATAACTGCAAGAAAAGGATAATAGTGAGAGTGTCCTTCTGGACAGCAGATCAGGCAGGAACAGACATGATTCAGCTATCCAGACTGACCTGAAGCCCCGAGATATTCTAGCATTTCAGGCGAACTCCAGACTATCTCCCAACTTTGCTAAAAGTGGAGCAAAGTAACTTTAGATAAAAAAAACTGAAAGCTGCTGGACACCATGAGGTCTTCAGCAGCCCTTTCCCAGTGAGTATGAGTTTTTGGGACAGTGTAGACAAGCCCCAGGACAGGTATACTTTGATTAAAATAAAAGAGGGTTTTCTAAATGGCTGCCTCCATTACGAGGAGCTTCCTGCTAAGGGGAATTAGGTTAATTTGCTTTGTGTTGTCAATGTGACAACAAGCAAAGGCCTACTTATTCACACAGACTTACGGTTTTTAAGATGATTTGTTAGCTATATAGGTTTTCAACTATAGCTCCAGGCCGTGCATTGGTAACTGGGAGGAGAAGCAGTGCTGACAGTGAAAAAAGAGTTTCTCTTCCGGAGGAATGGTTCCTGAATTTCTCAATACTTCTGTTATCAATATTTGGTATGTTGGTATGAGTAACTGAGTTAGCCTGGCTAAAATTGCAAGATTGCAAATGGGTTCACACATGGAGATTTTGATGCTACTGTCTGCCATGCTATTTAATTTATGTGCTTCTAGAATAAGTTACACATGTGCACCAAGAGGACCCTATCTTGGGAATAGATTCTGGGTTCCAATCTAACATAACCTAGCCTTGGTTGCTGGTAATGCTGAGGTTATCTACTACTACTCCAAAAATGGTTTTGCTGTGACTTCTCCAGGCACAATTCTGCTCAACTAACAAATTATTGTTAAAGTCACGGAAGCACCTGGCCAATAGAACTAACTTGGCATAATCTCAAAAACCAATAATGTGGGCACTAAATTAAAGACAACATTCAGCAATTAATTCTATAGCTGAACACATTGCCAGAAAATGTCTGGTAGCATATGTAATGCAAGTGCTACTAGGCAGAATTAAAACTGAGTGAAAAGGGAGTGAGTTTGTGGAAATAATTTTATTAGAGGAATGCTTTCAAAAATGTTCTTGGAAATCTTTGTATTAAAAGATTGCTTACTGATAGCTAATACACTTGTAGTCATCAATGTTATTAAAAGGACATTATGGGTTTTATTAAAAGTAATTCTCACCTACTAGTGCTACCAGGCACTAGAAGCAATTCATGCTGGTTTCTTTTTCACACAGACAAATGACCATTATTCTTATCTTAAGCATACATTGTACACTGGCTAATGGCATAATTACTAATTGATGACAGCAATAACAATTAAGGAGGAATTAATTATTGTCCAAATGTGTCCTCCAGAGGTAGGATCAATATCTATCAGACCTATACCAGTATTGCCAGTGGTGAACGATTACAGGAGTTGCACTCCAATAATGCCTCAGAGCCCATACCTGTTCCCCATACTGGCTTAGACCGGGGTGACCTTACAGCCAGGCCAAACTGATAATGCTCTCAATGAATTCAAGTGCCATAATGAGGACTAACCAAGCAATACCTTTTCAATTGATTTATATGTTATATTTTAAATGTAAGCAATATCAGAACTCACATTATTTTAAAACATACATTTGACTGTGCAAGTGAATGTATTTCATGTCTTAACTGAATAATTTTAATGGGAGGTTTTTGGATTTTGAGGACAAAACTCATGTTTGGGTGATGCCACTACTGAATGCTGAGCAATGAGATCAATATTTTACTTGAGAAGTTCGCGTGAGCATTTGAAAGATGTGTGGCATCATTTTTGAAAAGCATAAAATTGACCTTGATAATGCCAAATTAGTATAAGCTGCAGAATTTTAAAAGATTGGGTTTATTTATCATTGGTAAATGTTTTGCTTTGTCCAGGGTGCTTAATAATACATCACTCAAATTCTCTGCTCCATCCACTTTTTGATGAGTAAGAGTTGTCTGTGTGAATTAATTCAATGGTGGACTTGCATCTGACCTGCCCTGAAAGTGCCATTGGAACTATAGTAGTCAATTCATTCAAGGTGATATCTCCTGATACTAGAATAACCAAGTGATGAACTATCCAAATAGCCTTGGTTTAGGCTTTCCCAAGTTTAATGTACTGAGGCACAAAATGTTAGCCTTTCCCCAAAGAAAGGTAGGTTCTTGGTGTAATGAACTGGGGTTTTCAGTGATCATGCCTCTATTTTCTGTCTTCTTTTGTTTGTTTTGTTTTTTTCCTCAGGGGAAATCGCTCACATCAAAGAGATTAACCAGTCTAGTGCAGTCCTACTAAAAGGATCGCCTTGTAGCATGGAAGCAGACTCAATCATGACACATACTTTGTAGCTCACTAATTGCCTGAAATCAGAGGACAATAGAACAAGATGTTGCATGAGCAAGGACCTGACTTGTTTTCTTTTGTGTATATCAAGGCATTACAGACTCCAAGGGACTCGCTAACCTTTCGATGCCTCCATTTTGAAAACTCTCTGCTCACTTTCGCCTTCATATCAAGCTGGATCTGTGTCTTTTAATTTTCTGCAAGCTCAAGTACAGTGAAAAAAAGGCTTCTGTTAGGCACAGTTGAGTTACAGTACTGTCAGCCACAAACTGGAAGAATTTTTTTTCAAAAAAGAAAACAGAATATATTAATAAATATATCTACTATGGCATCACAGCTACTGCACAAAAATTAGCACAGAAAATTCCATCTCACAGATGTATTCACATCAAGAAAGAAAGGCTGTGTCTTTGTCTGTTGTCTGTATAGTCTATGTTAATGTTTCTTGCATTTATTTTTATACCATATTTTAAGGGGGAAAAGAACATCTTTTACTCCAAATGTATTAAAGCTAATCCTTCCTCTGTAAATTTGTGTATGTTTATATTGTTGTTTTCTCTTTCATTAAAATATGCAGAATCTCTTCCCTTTGGTAGTAAAATGGTGTTGATTTATTCCCAGGAGTGGAAAAAATGTAGAAAACTATTCTTGAATTGGTCAGAAATCTGTTTTTTTTCTTCTTTTTGAATGATTCAACATCCTGACAAGAAGGATCCTGCTCTAATGGGAATCATCACAGTTCAGGACATATTCTATGCAAAATTCATTTGCAGTTGTTCTGCATTTTCTGCATAGGAAACAATCTTTTCTGTGCCAAAAATGTTGCTTGGTGCAAAAAAAATGATGTTTTCTACATTTAAAATTGTGTTTTCTTGTAAAACACATATGAATTTTGTGGTAAATAAATTCTGATTTTGAATTGCTTTCAAAGACTCCTCAGCATGAACAAAATTGCTCTCTTTGAGAAGAATTAATGAAGAAATACTACAATTTATTTCTTCTTCATCAAATCACATTACATCAGAAAATTACAGAAAACCAAAAAAATCACAGGCTAGCTTTCATTGATGTATTAACTGCTTTTCCTCCCATGATGCAAACAATGTAATTCCCAATAATGTGTGTCAATTATTGTATCTATCATTATGGTTCATTTTGCCTTCTTTTTTGAGGACTTCTTTCTATGTGCAGTAACTTTCTCATGCTCCACTGACAAACACCTTTCACACAACATGTATGAGCATACGCTTTTTGGTGTCTTTCTATGATGTACAAACACTTGGCAAATATGTTTGCCTATAACTATCCCTGTCACAAGAAAATGGAACTGTTATTTTAAAAAGAGATACAAGAGGAATAATAAGAATTTGAGTGTGAAAGTAAATAGCACTTCCCACTTTTGATTTCACATCTGTCCCTTGCATTACTCACACAACATACTTGCCAACATATTTCCCCCTTTTCAGTCCAATATGTTACCAAACAACTGTTTCCTCCAGGCAGATAGCCGTTTCCTCCAGAACATTTGCACTAAACTTATAAGCCACTATGGAGGTAGCACCATTTTCCCCAAATGCAGGAAAACATGGAAACATTTCCAACCCATGCATACAACCCTTAGAACCACCTACTACCTTCAAATAATTTCATATTTGTCTTAAATTGGTGATAGGGAGTGATGTCATATTATTTCCTCCTGTCCTTTTAAAAAAGACTACAGAGGAAAATAAAGAGTGATATGATGCTGAAGAATGTATATATTCCTTCCATTTCATAAAATGTATTACTGAATACAATAAAGGCATTTGGGTTTGTTGTGTGTAGATGGTTGCAAGCCATGGAGAGAATTCTTGAAGGAGTGGTTTATTTGTGTCTTCCTCCCTCTGCTCCCATATCATTTGGCTAATTTCTACCAAATAGCCTTCTGAAGCAGGAATGAATTCTAACCAAACTTCCTTCTCTCTAATCCTTCTGGATAAACTTCAGAGGCTTGCTGTCAACAATGGGGTGTGACAATTTCCAGATGTTCATACAGTCAGACTAATCTGAATTTCTGAAGAAAAAGAATATCAAGCAAATATGGGTTGGTTGTTCATAAGAGAATGGTTTCATTGAAGTTTTTATACTTTTGTACTTCATGTTACATTAGACCAACAAGCTAAAAGAAAAGTATTACGACTGAACTAATTGCTGAATGCTTTTTAAGTAGTGGGCTATGAGAACATAGGGTGCTTCACAAGAAAATGTGTTGAAGAACATGCATGCTTGTATGTATGTATGTATGTATGCAATCTTTCTGTTGTATAACTGCAAGATTACTCTTGATTATGGCAACTCTATCATGGGATTTTTTGGGAAGGCTTATTAACAGGGAGGGAGTTTCCATGGTAGAGTGAAATATTGAAAACTTTTTTCCAGGAGTCCTATTCTAGTACTGAAACCACTATACTATTCTTACTTAATAGTACACTAGATGCCAAAGGAAATAAATATGAGCTATGGCTTTCTGAGCCATATATATGTGTGTAGCTAGCATCTATTTGATGAGGTTTAATGCATGAAACCTTGGAAATGTCATCTATGGTGAACATCTTCCATCTTCTAGTAACAATCTGATCCTAAAACCAGAGTTATTACACTACACTTCATATAAATGCATGATGGGAAATGGAAGAAACTGTTCCTATGCTTTGGAACATTCTCTTTAGCAAAGCAGCAAGTAATGTTTTTTAACCTAGAGAGGCTTTTAATAAAATGCCGTTGTTCTAATTGTGTCATTGTATTGTGTAATTTTTAAATCCCATTTAGAGTCTATATTTTTTAAATATAGTAACAGTTAAATTTTAGTTTTAATGTTGATTTTTAACTGTTATCTTCTTAATATGTAATGTGCCCTAAGCCTATGTCCTGAAAAAAGGTCGAGTACTAATAAAGATTATAAAGAAGATGAAGAAGAAGACAATAACATAGTCACAAATAAGGTTGGTGGGAACAAGAGAGGGCCTTTTCAATGGTTGCTCTGTGGCTCTGGAACTCCCTTCTGAAAGACATCAGAATGGCTCTCTCCCTACTAAATTTCAGGTGCCAGATAAAAACTTTCTCTGGAATCAGGCCTTTGATGAAGAATAATACAAGAGTGATAGGCACCATAGTAACATTTGGGCTGAACCTTTTTGTGCAATACCTTTATGGACAAGTAGCAATTGGATGGATAATGGCTTTGGTTTATGTTTATTTAGTTTTAACTATACCTAAAGTGTTGAATTTATAGCATGTTCTATTATGGTCTAATGGCTTTATTATGTTTCAATTGTTGTTTTTTAAATTCTGTCTCATACTTCTTTTATCCCAATGTACTTGGTATGTTTCATACCTTGTTATTAGCTACTTTGAATCCCCAATTGGGTAGGAAAGTGGGATATAAATTAATAAATAATAATATTAATAGTACAGACTGGTCCAAACCAAAGAGCAATATATTGCTCTTTGTCCCCAACCCATATGCAGAAGTTGATTAGACTAGTTATCTGAAAATTACTTAAACACTGGCAAGAATGTAATGTCCTCCATGACTCCAGAAACAACAGGCTAATTTAGAGCTTCTAAGAGAAATTGAGAAACTTCCAGAGGAATTAATACAAAAGAGCTGAAAAGCTGTATTTCGGTCTCACTCCTATAACCTCATCACATGGGGCTTATTTTGCCATCAAACCCCGGTTCCATGATAGTTTAGCTGCAGAGCCCACAGGTTCCCATCCCGTGATGTACTACTACTTTTGTGGGGATCCATGGCTAAACCATCATGGAACTGGCGTCTACTGCTGTGGTAGCAACACGGGAGCCTTCCTATGTTGCACTAGCAACAATGGGGGGAAGCCAGCAGCTGATGTTTCCCCCTGTGGGATGGGATTGTTGATGAATTATTGTGGCGTGGGGTGATGGGTTCTACATGCCCTCCAATGGGCAGTGCTGGATTCAACACCGTCCATGACAATTCTGGCAGCCTGGATGATAAAGTCACTAGTTATGTACTCTCTGAATCAGTTGGCTTTCCTCTGGAGAATTGTAGTGTTGATCCTGTATGTGAAGGTTCCAGTCAGCTCGTTCTTTAAAATACTGTTGGGGAAAGTTTTGTGAGATGAATCTGTGTAGACCATGCAGCCTGCTCTTCATCCTCTATGTAAATTTGTCCTCAACCGTATTGGAAAGACCTCAGAAAAGTTACTTGCATGGACTATAACAACCAGAATTCCCTAGTCAACATATATCAATGTATTGCTTTCACTTTCTCCACACCCCTGGACTCAAGGCAGCTTGAAAAACCACACTTGCAAAAGGTACAGCTCAAAGTATCCATCATATAAAAGTTAAAATACAATCAAACTATTACCAGAATTAAAAGCAGTTAAAGCATGCTCATTATACAGGAAAAACCATCAGCCTTTGTCTGTTTTTATGATCAAATTATTCCTCTATTTCCTATTCTATTTCCTTTTATAATAGGTAGGTACTGCTATTTTCATTCCTACTATGACTTAAAATGGTGTACATATTCTTGTGGTTTTAACTAAGAACAATTCTTCTGTAAAGGATACTAGTAAGTTTTGATGTGAATCATCTAGCAATCATTAGACTGCATAGTTTGTAATAGGGTTGCCAGAGTGAAAACTGGAGAGGGTTTCTGTAGCTGTGATTAGATACTTCAACAGTCATTGTTTTTGCCTTGATGCACAAGTAGCATGTGTTGAAATTCATCAAGAATATGAAAAGCAGGATCAGTGGTGTTTTTTATGTATGCTTTCTTAGACAAAACATTTGTCTAATCATAATAATTGTAAAACTGGAGCTACCTTTTGTGGGATTATTGACAAATGCACCACAACCACTACCTCAACTTCTTTCACTGTCTACATCTATGGAAAATTCACTGTTTGCCTTCTGTGCTTTACACACGACATCGTTCTGTAGTGAATTAGTAACACACCCTACCGTGCCCAGATAAAATGCAGGCTTTTCTCCACTCAGAGCAATAATGTTCTAATAATTTTCATGAATGCTTGAAAACAGTTTGAGAATATGTGAGATATTACAAAAAACCTCATTAAAAGATATTGTATAATCTTTTAATTAAATGCTTCAATATAAAAATTGTGGGGGGGGGGGGGGGGAAGAGGAGGGTCAAGGGAAGGGAATAGCCAAGACAATAGCCCAGAGAAGATAGGAAATGACAAGGATGAAATACTAGGGTATATAGACAAGCCCTTTGTTTGTGCAAATAGGTGTGGATCAAGAAGATAATGCTGTCAAAAAGCCACATCATACTTTATACTGCCACCTTTCCATCATACATCATACTTTATACTGCCACCTTTCCATCATACATCATATTTTGTACTGCCACCTTTCCAAACATCATGGCTCAAGATGTTTCCTATTGAAGAGAGATATTGACAAGCTGGAATGTGTCCGGAGGAGGGTGACTAAAATGATCAAGGGTCTGGAGAACAAGCTCTATGAGGAACAGCTTAAAAGGCTGGGCATGTTTAGCCTGCAGAAGAGAAAGCTGAGATAAGACATGATGGCCATGTGAGGGGAAGTCATTAGGCCTGGGCGGTTTCGTTCGTTAATTTTGTAATTCGTTAAATATTCGTTATTTTTAACAATTACAAAATGATTTCAAAACATATTTTCAAACCCGGAAGGGTTTTTCAATATCGAAACGGCATCCTCCATCCTTTTTACGAGCTTCCGCCCGTTTCGGAAATGACGTTTAAGGGATGGAGGATGCTGGGTGCCCTGGGAGCCAATCCAGCTCTCCCAAGCACCGTGGCTGATTGTGATTGGGCGGGCTGCCCTTTAAAAGTGGCTCCGCGTGGCCACATTGCTCATTGCGAAGGCGAGGGAGGAGACGGGAGGTTCGGGAGGGGGGCTTGGCTTGGCTTGACTTGGCTTGACTTGGCTTGGCTTGACTTGGCTTGGCTTGGATTCATTCATTGCTTGCATTCATTCATTTCTTGCTTTCATTCATTGCTTGCATTCATTCATTGCTTGCATTCATTCATTCACATTGATTCATTCATTGTTGTTGGGAGAGCGAGGGTGCTTGTGAGACCTGGGCTGGGAGCAGCGGGGAGGCTTTGCCCTGTTTTCGCCCTACAACAGGGCAGGGAAAGCTTTTTGTTAATTTTCCATTTTTAAATATTTCTGATAAATATTTTTCTTTAATTCTTCAAAAAATTCAAAAAATAATCTAAAAAAAGAAAAAAATCTTGTGTGCCTGTGTGTGCGTTTCTCCCTGTCCTGTGGCTGTGTTTGCTCCACAAGAGGGCAAGTTTTTTTTGTTAATTTTCCATTTTTAAATATTTCTGATAAATATTTCTCTTTTATTCTTCAAAAAATTCAAAAAATAATCTAAAAAAAGAAAAGAATCTTGTGTGCCTGTGTGTGCGTTTCTCCCTGTCCTGTGGCTGTGTTTACTCCACAAGAGGGCAAGTTTTTTGTTGATTTTCCATTTTTAAATATTTCTGATAAATATTTCTCTTTTATTCTTCAAAAAATTCAAAAAATAATCTAAAAAAAGAAAAGAATCTTGTGTGCCTGTGTGTGCGTTTCTCCCTGTCCTGTGGCTGTGTTTGCTCCACAACAGGGCAAGTTTTTTGTTAATTTTCCATTTTTAAATATTTCTGATAAATATTTCTTTTTTAACGAATCGATTCGTTATCACCTTAACGAATCGACCCCCGTCTTAATAACGAAGTTCCGGGGGTGATTTGCGCATGCGCGGGGGTCCGCCATCTTAACGAATCGATTCGTTAATATTAACGAAATTTCGTAAATACTGAACTTTTTTAAAGGAAAGTTTTGTAATTATTTTAAATATCGAAACGCAAAAAAACCCCAAATACAAATCGATTTTAGAAACAAATTTTTGCGTTGTTACCCAGGCCTAGAAGTCATAGGGAGGAGAGAGCAAGCTTCTTTTCTGCTGCCCAGAAGACTAGGACATGGAGCAATGGTTTCAAACCACAGGAAAGAAGATTCCACCTGAACATTAGGAAGAACTTCCTGACTGTGAGAGCTGTTCAGCAGTGGAACTCTCTATCCCGAAGTGTGGTGGGGGCTCCTTCTATGGAGGCTTTTAAACAGAGGCTTGATGGCATCTGTCAGGGGTGCTTTGAATGCCATTGTCCTGCTTCTTGGCAGGGTATTGGACTGGATGGCCCACAAAGTCTCTTCCAACTCTATGATTCTATGATTCTATGTGTACTTTGCAAAAGCTAAGTCACTGAATATTGGGAAATTGAGCTGTTAGTGTAGTAGAGCTAAAAAAAACCCCAACCAAATGCCTTTAGATAAATTACTAACATGCTGTTTCTGGCACAAAGTCACCTAAACAAAACCAAAAGAGATAAGAGGGGAAGGCTACATGGGGAAAATAACAAATAGTAACCAGAGTAAACAGAAGAAACAAAAAAAGGTGTACTGCATAATGTTACCCAAGCTGATGTGATCAACTCATGGCTGACTCATATGTGATGCAATCGTTGGCAGACAGCAAGCATAGTTATGGTCAATGATTGGAACCTTAGAGACTTCATAGAGCCAATAAGATCTCATTTCCGATTAGATGGTGCACTCTTTGTTGATATTAATGGGTATTACTTGTCTTCAGCTCTGTTTGAACTGATAGAGGCTTGTGGTAATATAAAAGCTGTCCCCTGAGACACAAAGGTTTGGCTGTTTACCACCAATCCAAAATAGTCAGAGATTATTGTCTGACATCTTTCATACTGCTGATGCTGTGTCTAGCTAGTTAGCAAATACCTTTCATAGAATCAAATCAAAGAGTTGGAAGAGACGTCATGGGCCATCCAGTCCAACCCCCTGCCAAGAAGCAGGAATATTGTATTCAAATCACCCCTGACAGATGGCCATCGAGCCTCTGTTTAAAAGCTTCCAAAGGAGGAGCCTCCACCACACTCTGGAGCAGAGAGTTCCACTGCTGAACGGCTCTCACAGTCAGGAAGTTCTTCCTCATGTTCAGATGGGATCTCCTTTCTTGTAGTTTGAAGCCATTGTTCCGCGTCCTATTCTCCAAGGAAGCAGAAAACAAGCTTGCGCCCTCCTCCCTGTGGCTTCCTCTCACATATTTATACATGGCTATCATATCTCCTCTCAGCCTTCTCTTCTTCAGGCTAAACATGCCCAACTCCTTAAGCCGCTCCTCATAGGGCTTGTTCTCCAGACCCTTGATCATTTTAGTCGCCCTTCTCTGGACACATTCCAGCTTGTCAATATCTCTCTTGAATTGTGGTGCTCAGAATTGGACACAGTATTCCAGGTGTGGTCTAACCAAAGCAGAATAGAGGGGTAGCATTACTTCCCTGGACCTAGACACTATGCTCCTATTGATGCAGGCCAAAATCCCATTGGCTTTTTTTGCCACCACATCACATAGTTGGCTCATGTTTAACTTGTTGTCCACGAGGACTCCAAGATCTTTTTCACACGTACTGCTCTCGAGCCAGGCATCCCCCATTCTGTATCTTTGCATTTCGTTTTTCCTGCCAAAGTGGAGTATCTTGCATTTGTCACTGTTGAACTTCATTTTGTTAATTTTGGCCCATCTCTCTAATCTGTCAAGATCATTTTGAATCCTGCTCCTGTCCTCTGGAGTATTGGCTATTCCTCCCAATTTGGTGTCGTCTGCAAACTTGATGATCCTGCCTTCTAACCCTTCATCTAAGTCATTAATAAAGATGTTGAACAGGACCAGGCCCAGGACGGAGCCCTGTGGCACTCCGCTCGTCACTTCTTTCCAGGATGAAGAGGAAGCATTGGTGAGCACCCTCTGGGTTCGTTCATTTAACCAGTTACAGATCCACCTCACCATAGTTTTACCTAGCCCACATTGGACTAGTTTGTTTGCCAGAAGGTCATGGGGGACCTTGTCGAAGGCCTTACTGAAATCCAGGTACACTACATCCACGGCATTCCCCGCATCTACCCAGCTTGTAACTCTATCGAAAAAAGAGATCAGATTAGTCTGGCATGACTTGTTTTTTATAAATCCATGTTGACTATTAGCGATGACCGCATTTGTTTCTAAGTGTTTGCAGACCACTTCCTTAATAATCTTTTCCAGAATCTTGCCTGGTATCGACGTGAGGCTGACCGGACGGTAGTTGTTTGGGTCATCCTTTTTTCCCTTCTTGAAGATTAGGACCACATTGGCCCTCCTCCAATCTGCTGGAACTTCTCCCGTTCTCCAAGAACTCTCAAAGATGGTTGCCAATGGTTCCAAAATGACTTCTGCTAGTTCCTTCAATACTCTTGGGTGTAGTTGATCTGGCCCTGGGGACTTGAACTCATTTAGAGCAGCCAGGTATTCCTGGACAACTTGTTTCCTAATTTGGGGTTGGATGTCCTCTAATCCCTCACCCACTCCATCTTACTGAGGTTGAAGATGCCTTTCTTTTTGTGAGAAGACCGAGGCAAAGAAGGTATTAAGTAGTTCTGCCTTTTCCCTATCCCCTGTCAGCATTGCCCCGTCTTCTCCTCGAAGAGGCCCTATCATCTCCTTGTTTTTCCTTTTTCTACTGACATAAGAAAAGAATCCCTTTTTATTGTTTTTAATGTCCCTGGCAAGTCTGAGCTCGTTTTGTGCTTTAGCCTTGCGGACCTTTCCCTTACAGGTGTTGGCTATTTGTTTGAATTCTTCTTTGGTGATTTCTCCCTTTTTCCACTTCTTGTGCATGTCTCTTTCTTGTCTTAGCACAGTTAGGAGTTCTTTGGACATCCATTCTGGCTTCTTTGCACTTGTCCTTTTTTTTCTCTTTGTTGGCACGGTTTGCAATTGCGCCTTGAGTATTTCACTCTTGAGAAACTCCCATCCATCCGTATAACTCCCTTGTCTTTTAGTATCTGTGTCCATGGAATGCTGCTCAGTGTTTCTTTCATTTTTTGGAAATCAGCTCTCCTAAAGTCCAAAATGTGGGTTTGACTTGTCTTAGTTTCGGCCTTCCTTTGTACCTCAAATTGCAGGAGCACATGGTCACTTGCCCTTAAGTATCCGACCACTTCAACCGCATCGATCAAGTCCTCCGCATTTGTTAGGATGAGATCAAGAGCAGCCAATCCCCTTGTTGCCTCTTCTACCTTCTCGACCATGAAATTGTCTTCAAGGCAAGCGAGGAATTTGTTGGACCTTGTACTCTTGGCCGAGTTTATTTTCCAGCAAATATCAGGATAGTTGAAATACTTCATTAGTAAATAGACTATAGTCAATCAAGATTTTTATTTTTATGGGTGCCTATATGTGGTGCAGTGGGTTAAACTGCTGATCTGCTGACAAAAAGGTTGGCAGATCCAGGGAGTGGGGTGAGCTCCCGCTATTAGAGCCAGCTTCTTCCAACCTCACAGTTCTAAAACATGAAATGTGAGTAGATCAATAGGTACCGCTTTGGCAGGAAAGTAACTGTGCTCCATGCAGATATGCAGGCCACATGATCTAGGAGGCATCTACAGACAACGCTGGCTCTTTGTCTTAGAAATGGAGATAAGCACCATACTCCAGAGTCGGACTCAACTACAAGTAATGTCAAGGGGAAACCTTTACAATTACTATATGTTAAAGATGTATATATGCCTAACAAAGAAAACATGTTAAGTTCTTATTCTTAGACTTACTCAGGCGATCCCTCATTGTCCGAGTAGGATAATCCTCCAGGGTGGGTCTGTAGGTGACTATGGAGCCCTATTCTTTATCTGCATCGTGTCCTGCAGTGAGGGCATTGGTTTCCAGGTGGAAGGTGGTCCCAGTCGGGGTTGGCTTGATGCACCTTTCTCTTGGCACATTTTTCTCTTTCGCCCTCCATTCGTGTCTCTTCAAATTCTGCAGCACTGCTGGTCACAGCTGACCTCCAGCTGGAGTGCTCAAGGGACAGGGCTTCCCAGTTATCAGTGACCATGCCAGAGTTTTTAAGGTTGGCTTTGAGCCCATTTTTAAATCTCTTTTCCTGTCAGCCAACATTCTGTTTTCCATTCTTGAATTCAGAGTAGAGCAACTGCTTTGTGAGATGGTGGTCAGGTACCCGGACAACATCGCTGGTCCAGCGGAGTTGATGGCGGAGGACCATCGCTTCAATGCGGGTAGTCTTTGCTTCTTCCAGCAGGCTGACATTTGTCCGCTTGTCTTCCCAAGAGATTTGCAGGATTTCCCGGAGGCAGCGCTGATGGAATCGTTCCAGAAGTTGAAGTGTCATAATATATAGTGTCATAATATATAGAATATTTTCTAAAGTAGATATGGATGAATCTATTGACTGTGCTTTTCTCACTGAAGTGTGATGCTTTACTTGAAATGCAAAGTCAGTGATAAGCTATATGCTAGACAAATAAGAAATCTCTCCCCATGGGGATTTGTGTGTGTACATATATGTTTGTCCATTTAAATAAAACAACCTGTTCATTCTTCCATGTTCAATATCCTGGAAGTGTCCTAGGCTTATGTGTTCTGTTAATGTTGAATCTGCCTGTTGGAACTACTCCATTATTTATTTGTTGAGAGCCCAGAAAACCAGAAAGGACTAAAAGAGGACTCAGCTAGATAGATACAGGTTGGTATAGACCCTCAGTTCCTCAGTTTAAAGAGAGAGAGGTGTACACTTTGCCTGTGTGAAGAAACATTTTAAAACATTTTTAAATGTCTTAATTCCATGTCTGGCTAAATATAAAGTTTTTAGTTTCTCATTCTTCAGATTGAAACTGTACAGAGATGGAACTGGGTAAATCAGACAAAATACATTTTAACACAACCTGGATGGAACCCCAAATTGTTCTGTGATTTGAATGGAGATTGTGAAAATCAGTCCATTTTAAAAATTGCTATTCTTGTAGTTCTACCATCACATCTCCTACAGATTCTTCTGCCACAGACATTTTGTATATTGCAATGCAGATGTTCCCCAATATGGGCATTTTCTTCATTGACTAAAGTATATTAGCTTACAGATTTCTTTGCCTATAATTAAAAATGGGAGGAGGAACTGTCACCTATGGATTTCTCCTAATGAGAGAGAACCAAAAGACACACATAATCTTAGAACAGTGGTTCTCAGACTTCCTAATGCCGTGCCCCCTTAATAACCCCCAACCATTAAATTATTTTAATTTCTACTTCATAACAGTAATCTTGCTACTGTTATGAATAGTAATGTAAATATCTGATATGCAGGATGCATTTTCATTCACTGGATCAAATTTGGCACAAATACCCAATACACCCAAATCTGAATACTGGTGGAGTTGGGAGCGGGGATTGATTTTGTCTTCTGGGCATTGCTGGGATTTATAGTTAAGCTACAAATAATGAGCATTCTGAACTCCACCAATGATAGAATTGAATCAAACTTGGCACACAGAACTCCCATGACCAACAGAAAATACTGGAAGGGTTTGGTGGGCATTGGCCTTGAGTTGTGGAGTTGTAGTTCACCTACATCCAGAGAGCGCCATGGACTCAAACAATGATGGATCTGGACCAAACTTGGCACAGATACTCAATATGCCCAAATGTGAACACTGGTGGAATTTGGGGAAAATAGACTTTGACATTAGGGAGTTGTAGTTGCTGGTATTTATAATTCACCTGCAATCAAAGACCATTCTGAACCCCGCCAACAATAGAATTGGGCCAAACGTCCCACACAGAAACCCCATGACCAACAGAAAATACTGGATTTCTGATGGTCTTTCGTGACCCCTTTGAAATCCCCTCATTCCCCCCACCCAGGTTCCCAACCCCCAGGTTGAGAAACATTGTCTTATTACCTCATCACACGAGAGAAAAAATCCACTTAAAACCCAGTTTCTGACTCTTGCAGAATTCTGCGGTTTCTAATTTAGGGAGGAGCCTTTAACATGCTCACTAAACTACAAACCCCAGAATTCTTCAGGAGGCCAGAGACTGAATTTTAAGTGGATTTTTTTCTCTAGTGTGATGAAGTGTTTAGAATCATAGAGTTCGAAGAAACCTTGTGAGCCATCCAGTCCAACCCACTGCCAAGAAGCAGGAAAATCGCATTCAAAACACCCCTGATAGATGGCCATCCAGCTTCTGTTTAAAAGACTCTAAAGAAGGATTCTCCATCACACTCTGGGGCAGAGAGTTCCACTGCTGGACAGCTCTCGTAGTTAGGAAGTTTTTCCTAACGTTCAGGTGGAATCTCCTTTTCTGTAATTTGAAGCCATTTTTCCATGCCCTGGTCTCCAGGGCAGCAGAAAGCAAGCTTGCTCCCTCCTCTCTATGACTTTCATATGCATCTAGCATAGCATGAAGTGCATAGGTGCAATCCTATTTTTAAAATGCTGTTTATGTGAGCGCCCATCCCTAGATTTGATATGCATTAGTCTCTTGAGGCAATTCAATAATGTTTGTGGTGTCTCTGTAACTGTGCTCACTTAGTGAGTGGATAGGAAAAGGTATGTTGTACATACTCAATGGCATGATAATTAACTAGAATGCCACATAGTCCAGTACAAGAAATTGGCAGGCTAGATTGCAATATATCTGATCAATATGTGAATTCTAATTGGAAATTAAGCTCCCTAACTACTAGTAAAGCAGTTGTGTGGGTCACAACCTACTGAGTAATAATTATCATAAGCATATTGTGCCTGGCATTTTATTAGTGACATATGCAAGCATAAGCCATGTTACACATGTGGAACAAATTATTTGCTATGGCACAGCAGTGTATGTTGCCGACAGTAGCAGAAGTGGAATTGTTCATACAGCAATGTTCTGCATTGTGGTCTCACATTACAATTGCTTGTTACAGTTGTTCATTGCACAATAGCAACCAGTTGTGTAGTGATGGCTTGACATATCTCCCCATGCAAATGTTTATGCTGTGGTGATGCTGGATTATAGCCAATGTTTGTGAAGTTCAGCTTTATTTTCTATCATGGGCGGGCA
Organism: Anolis sagrei; assembly: GCF_037176765.1. Classification (NCBI taxonomy): domain Eukaryota; kingdom Metazoa; phylum Chordata; class Lepidosauria; order Squamata; family Anolidae; genus Anolis; species Anolis sagrei. Next base: position 56,557,926 of record NC_090021.1, read on the forward strand.
AAGTAAACATTTAGTTCCACATACAAGCTAGTTTCATGTGGTGGGCCCTTAACGTCTGCTGGGGTTTGGTTTCAGGACCCCTCATGGATATCAAAATCTGTGGATGCTCCTAGTTGTATTATATATATAACATTGAAGCAAAAATTGTGTTCATTATATGATACAGCAAAGTCAATGTTTGCTTTTTCCACATTTTTTTAAAAAAATATTTCCAAGCTGTGGATGGTGGACACAAAACGTATGGATTTTTTTTCATGTCAGGAGTGACTTGAGAAACTGCAAGTTGCTTCTGGTGTGAGAGAATTGGCTGTCTGCAAGGACGTTGCCCAGGGGACGGCAGTATGTTTTGATGTTTTACCATCCTTGTGGGAGGCTTCTCTCATGTCTCCGCATGGAGAGCTGGAGCTGACAGAGGGAGCTCATTTGCGCTCTCCCTGGATTCAAACCTGTGACCTGTCAGTCTTCAGTCCTGCTGGCACAAGGGTTTAACCCATTGCGCCACCAGATGCAGAATGCCAACTGTATACTAAATATTGAGTAATTATCTTTTCGAAAACCTTTTTCAAAAAACAAACTCTTCTCCCTTCCTCTCTTCTTCCTTCTCTCCCTTCCTCTTTTCCTCTTTCCTCACCCATTTCACTGTGTTGTGTTTGCATTTATGAATTTGACCCCCCAAATTCCAGTCTCTGTCACTTGGTCGATCCGGCCCAATCCAGCAGATGGCAGCATTGGATTGCATAAGGTTTTTCCTCAAAGGGCTGGTTATAATCTAAGCTGCAAAAAAGCATTTTTTTTCATTTGTCTGTTTTTTTCATGTCCTCTATGTTTTCATTTTCCTCCTTTCATCAGGACAAATGAATTGTCACATGAAAAATACCAAAGGGGAACCTGAGCATCAACAGCCATTAGGGAATAATATAGGATACAAAGCTTTTCTTTGCTGTAAATTGCTTCTCCCTGAACTCCACCTGGGTCTCTCTCTCTCTATTTTAAATTACAATAAAATAGATATGACCTTGCTTAGCTTGACAGTCACTGAGGGAATGAAACATGTAGACACCAGCCTTCCTCCACTGTTCATCCTACCAGTGTTTTTAGGATTTGTGGAAATTCTTAATGCATATGATGGCTTCCAATTGTTCCTAGACATAATGTCTATGTGGTCCTTCCAGGCTCAGCAGGGGTTAAAATCCTCATATCATGTTTGGAGGATTTTCAGGGGCAAGTGGCCGGTCACTGTAAGAAACCTAAAGATACATTGGGTTGTTGTAGGTTTTTTTGGGCTATATGGCCATGTTCTAGAACAGGCATGGGGAACCTTCGGCTCTCCAGGTGTGGTGGACTTCAACTCCCACAATTCCTTGAGGCCAAGGTAAGCCTTTGGGGTGAATGCCGAGCCTCAAGGAATTGTGGGAGTTGAAGTCCACCACACCTGGAGAGCCGAAGGTTCCTGACCCCTGTTCTAGAACATGGCCATATAGCCCGAAAAAACCTACAACAACCCAGTGATTCCGGCCATGAAAGCCTTCGACAATACACTAAAGATACATTTCTTATGATTGAACAAAATGGTTTTTTTTGTTTTTGTTTTGGTTGCTGTGTGTACGTTTGTAATGATTTTTTGTAGTATTAGCCATTCTGGGTGCAACATAATACTATGGTACCACTTACCTGTAAAACATTATACTAGGACTACGGCTGTAAAAAGGGACCCCTGGTGGTGCAGTGGGTTAAACTGCTGAGTTGCTAAACTTGCTGACCGAAAAGTTGGCGATTCAAATCTGGGGAGCGGGGTGAGCTCCCACAGTTAGCCAACCTAGCAGTTCAAAAACATGCAAATGTGAGTAGATCAATAGGTACCTTTTCTGCAGGAAGGTAATGGCACTCTATGCAGTCATGACCTTGTCTATGGACAACGGTGGCTCTTCAGCTTAGAAATGGAGATGAGCACCACCACCCAGAGTTGGACACAACTAGACTTACCTTTTTATGGCTGTAAATGCAGAACACTTGGTGACTAGTGGAGTTTTAAATACCACTTTACTATATAATACATTCCACAAGATTATCTGGGGGATACGTGCTGAAACTCCAGATCTAATGTCAGAGAGCTTTGTGTACATGAAATTTGTTTTCTTTTGTTGTTGTTGTTGTTGCTTCACGACTTAACTTGTAACTCATCTACTGCAAATCCACATTGAGACAAACATGGTCTTGAATAGCTTGAACACCGGATTCAGGAACTATCCAGATTAGGGCAGACCCAGAATTTTATTTTAATTCATTTTTTTGTCAGAATGTATTGAAAATTCATAACATTAAAATGTAGAAGAAAGTACAATGAATAGACATGCCCATCTCTAGTCCTGACAATAAACTACACCTTCACTCGGTAATGTCTGAGTAAATATACTTTGATTAATCCCAGTGAATTCAATTGAACTTCATTCTTTCCCAAATGGCTGACTTCTAGATGTCTCGGACTAAAATCCCCATCACACCTAGTCAACGCTTAAAAGATGATAGGAATTGTAGTGCAATAAGTATGGGCACCATTATTTTTGGAAAAAGCAGGGTGCTCTATTTAGTAAGTTTGGGATTTCATCTCAAATTATTCCCATAAATGTATGTGACATTTATGGGAATAAATGAGCCACTAGGATGTGGGAGTCAGATGACATGATGGAGGAACAGGCTGACCTCTTCTCTCTATGACACCAAAATGTTTCACTTGAAATCCAGATGGCCCTTCAGTTATTTTAACAACACTTTCCCTTCTAAATGCCTTTATGAATCCTCTGTGTTAAGATTAGGAAAAGATTATTACCTCAGAATCCACATTTGGGTTGTGGAGTCTTGTAAATTCAACAGGGTAATTTTGCACCGACAGTCCAGCAGCCTTGCAAGCACTAGTTCCCTGGAAAGATGATTGTTATCAATGGCCTACTCTTGCTGAATCTTGTTACAATAAAGGCTTGGCCCTGCTAGGACTGAATCTACACTGTCACATAATGCAGTTTTAGAATGCAGATTAATGGCATTGAACTGGCAATGTAGACTCATATAATCCTGATCAATACAGTTTTATTTATTTATTTATCGTGTCATCAGCAACCATTGTATTACAATTCTAACAGAGCAAAACAAACACAGAGATTAAAAAGAAAAAGAAAAGAAAAAAAGAAAGAAAAAAACCCACACAGATCTTGCAAATTTGGTATTTGGTTAAATGTCCTTTGACCAGTATCTGGCCACTTGGAGTGCCTCTGGGGTTGCCGCAAGAAGGTCCTCCATCGTGCATGTGGCAGGGCTCAGGGTGCATTGCAGCAGGTGGTCAGTGGTTTGTTCTTCTCCGCACTCGCATGCTGAGGATTCCACCCTGTAGCCCCATTTCTTAAGATTGGCTCTGCATCTCGTGGTGCCAGAGCGCAATCTGTTCAGTGCCTTCCAAGTCGCCCAGTCTTCTGAGTGCCCAGGGGGGAGTTTCTCATCTGGTATCACCCATGAATTGAGGTGCTGGGTTTGGGCCTGCCACTTTTGGACTCTCGCTTGCTGGGGTGTTCCAGCGAGTGTCTCTGTAGATCTAAGAAAACTATGTCTTGATTTAAATCGTTGACGTGCTGGCTGATACCCAAACAGGGGATGAGCTGGAGATGTCTCTGCCTTGGTCCTTTCACTATTGGCTGCTACTTCCCGGCGGATATCAGGTGGTGCAATACCGACTAAGCAGTGTAATGTCTCCAGTGGTGTGGGGCGCAGACACCCCGTGATAATGTGGCATGTCTCATTAAGAGCCACATCCACTGTTTTAGTGTGATGAGATGTGTTCCACACTGGGCATGCATACTCAGCAGCAGAGTAGCATAGCGCAAGGGCAGATGTCTTCACTGTGTCTGGTTGTGATCCCCAGGTTGTGCCAGTCAGCTTTCGTATGATGTTGTTTCTAGCACCCACTTTTTGTTTGATGTTCAGGCAGTGCTTCTTGTAGGTCAGAGCACGGTCCCAAGTGACTCCCAGGTATTTGGGTGTGCTGCAATGCTCCAGTGGGATTCCTTCCCAGGTAATCCTCAGAGCTCGGGATGCTTGTCTGTTCTTAAGGTGAAAGGCGCATGTCTGTGTTTTAGATGGATTAGGGATCAGCTGGTTTTCCCTGTAATAGGCAGTAAGAGCACCTAGAGCTTCGGAGAGCTTCTGTTCTACCATCTCAAAGCTCCCTGCTTGAGCAGTAATGGCACGATCATCAGCATAGATGAAACTCTCTGTACCTTCTGGCAGTGGTTGGTCATTTGTGTAGATGTTGAACATGGATGGAGCAAGCACGCTCCCCTGAGGCAGGCCGTTCTTCTGTTCCCCCTGTTGCTCCCGCCAGAAACAACCAGAGATCAATACAGTTCAATCTGCATTATATTAGTCTACACTGACCATTATAATGAAGTTCAAACTGCATTATATGGCAGTGTAGATGGGGCCTAAGTCTTACTAAACCCAAGGTTTGAATCTGCCTAAACGACAGCTGAGGGCTTGATTCTGTTCTGGCATACTGTCACTCTGGTCAGATCCTGCAAAGCCCTCATTGGATGGATTCTGGATGGAGCAGTATCTGTCTGACTTAAGGCTGCACCTACACTACCATATAATGCCATTTCATAATGCAGTTCAACTGCACTGAATTGCATTATATGGCAATGTAGGCTCATATAATGCAGTTCAGTGCAGCCAAACTTCATTTATATGGCAGCCAAAGAAATGTGTAGACACAGCTCTTTATTACTATGCTTGCACCAATTTAAACAGAATGCTCTCACACTTACATGTTCTTCTCAATGGCAGATAGCAGCTATCTTCAAACGTGGAACATCTAGGACAAGGATATTGATGAGGTGATTTAGTAAAGAGCAATGGGACGATAGCAATAACTACAAAATAAAGCCTAAAGCCTTTAATGGGATTTTCCCAATGAAGAGCCATGGGCCTCAATAAACATAGATTTGTGTGTGTTTTGGAAACTCGTGGTAGAAAGTTATTGCAAGTCCTAGTTATCTTCTACACCATGTACATCATTTTCCCTCTGCAAGGAAATCGGAAATGGTTACTATGAAAATAACTGCAGAATTATTTGCTACATACATATATTATTTATTTATTTATTTCTCACTTTTCTCCCAGGATGGCATTCAAAGTGGCGTAAAGCATATAAAATCAGAGAGCACTCACACAACATAAAAACACAATCGCAAACCATAACATCCATAAATTTAATAACTAACAACATTATAAAACCCTGACACCCATAAAACCCATAAAACAACTAACACAGAATATAAATTAGAATTATAAATTATATGAAGCAGTTTTGAAAGATTATTTGCTTCCATTATTTTTTAATTGAAAATGAGTTTTCAATATCAACCCAGTGGATTTTCAAACAAAAAGATGGGACAGGCCTTCCTGGGTTGTGAAATCTGTACAGATGCAAGGTAAAATTGAAAACAGATCATTTGAAGACCAAGCCAACTTTTTTTCTTCAATTCACTTTGATTGTGAAAATGTTTACATAGTACTCTGGACTAAAAGACAAGAAACGCAAGGGCTTGGCTGCACTCTTCACATGTGATGCCATTACATGACTGATTCTATGAAGGAACATTTTCATTCACTCACAACTTTTCTGATTTAAACAAAGCAAATCTGTTCATTTTAACATTGATAGAAACTGGGGTAAGTTAACTGCTTTGAATGATTTCCTGTTTAATTCATAGCTACTATGCAGATCGCAAAGGGGGACTTTATTTGGAGAGCAGAAATTAAACTAGTCTTTCTTATGGAAGATGTTTGGTTGAAGAGCTTGGAAGTAGCATGCTACAGTTGGATTGTTAGATATAGGTTATTATTTTGTAGTGGATAGTAAAAGAGTAACTGCATAGATGTCTTTTTAACAGATGGATCCTTATCTAGATTGCCTTTTGTATCCCCAGATCCTCAATATATTTGCCTCCAGTGCTCCCTACGTGTTTTTGTTGCACTTGTTGTACTTTCCGCAATTTGAGCATATTTTCCCTTCATGAAACTGAGCACCATATAGGCCATCATCACATTAAGTATCACACATTTTCACACCATGGAGTATTTATGTATGAAATAGAAGCAGCGTGGATAAGGAGATATAAAATATTCCCTTATACAAACCTGAAAATAGACAACTCTGAAGCAGAAGTTATATCTGTGTGGTGTCTCAACAAGATCCTGGCCACAAACAACAAAGAAACTGTGATTGCTCACACAAAGTCCCCAAAAAACAGAACAAAACAAAAATGAAATCTACCCAGTGTTTTTGCTTCTTAATATTCTGTGCCAAAAAATAACAATTCCATTTTTAAAAATCAAATGTAGAAATCTACAGGAAATATCCCTCCGCAAGAGCACGCAAAGGTGACCCAGGGCACATCCTGACAGGGTGCAAAATGTGCACCCTTCCGGATATTTGTGGAAGGCACCCAAATGAGAACCCACAAAATCACGAATGCTTTCGGCACAAAGCAGGAAAAACCTGCTTTGCACTGAGAGAATTGGTTAGTGGGTTTGTTCTGCACCTTGGAAGGCGTGGGTTGAACCCTCTGTGTCCGCTGTCTGGACTGCCCCCTCAGAAGTTCTGGACTTCTGAGGGGGCAGTCCAGACAACAGTCTTGTGTTTTCCAGGCTGGAAAATCGCGAGAGCACCAACTCCCCCCTCAACCCCCCCCCCCCCCAAGCATGTAAAAAAGATAATAACTTTTGGGGCTGGCATTTCACTGCTGCCTGCCCTCTCCTGGCACTTAGGAATGATGCGCTAGAAGAAGGGGGGAGGAAAATAACTCCTGTCCCCCTTTCTCTTTGCACGTGATTCCTAAGTGCCAGGAGAGGGCTGGCGATACTTTGTTTCACCGAGTGATAGTCTAATAATGATCATATCTGTGGAGAAACACATCAAAGACAATTTCCTGGCTTCTTTTCGGTTCGCCAACTATGAACATCCTTAAACCTCTAACCCTCAAATGGTAAAGATAGCAGATACACACTGTTAGATGGAAAAGCACCATGCCTTTTTTATTGATATAGAGAGAAGGATTCCTTGAATGACCACTAGATGGTATAAAGCAGAAACTACTCTTCCCCATTCATATTGTGGCCTGATCAAATTAATCTTCCTTGTGTTTTTCATCCTTCTCTTTGTAGCTCAAGGCGGGGGACAACAGACGTCAGATTAAAGCCCACCAACCAAAACATATGATATCTAAGGTCAACTGAATGGAGCTCTTTGTCTGTCAGACATAAACCTTTTGTTGTTGTTCACTCGTTCAGTCGTCTCCGACTCTTTGTGACCTCATGGACCAGCCCACACCAGCACTCCCTGTCGGCCGTCACCACCCCCAGCTCCTTCAAGGTCAGTCCAGTCACTTCAAGGATGCCATCCATCCATCTTGCTCTTGGTCGGCCCCTCTTCCTTTTACCTTCTACTTTCTCCAGCATAATTGTTTTCTCAAGGCTTTGCTGTCTCCTCATGATGTGGCCATAAACCTATATTTCTATTATTATAAGATTCATACATTTCAGAAGCATAATTAGTGGGAAACAGAAATATTCAATTTGTTGTTAGCATAATTTTAAAATTGGAGACTATCTTTGTCAGTAGATTCTGATAGATCTTGTCCACTTCTGGGTGAAAGCAATCTGTTAACTTTCTGTTAGGGTAATAACATTATTCATTCATTCATTCATTCAGCAATTAATCTCAAAATAAAATGCCTTAAAATATTGTCTCCAGGCTACCTGTTCAGTAGCATTGTTGTCAAAAAGGCTCTGTTCTGTAAAAAGAGAACTTCTATGAGAGCTTGATACATTAAGTGTCAGTCACAGTTGCTAGAATCATGCCTTTAAAAGGAGAAGTACAAAGTTAAACAGATGAGCCAATATTTATCAGATTGGAAATTAAGCTTTCCAAATTGTGTATGGAAGAGGAAAAAAAACACTTTTCATTTCTGTTTCTAAGATCTCTGTAATTATTACTTTTAACAGCAACAGCAGCTGTAGTCCAACCAAGAACCTTTCCAAGAAAAGGACGTTTTGAAGCTGTGAATTTTATGAGTACTTCCTCCCCCCCCCCCCATTTGCTGAGTTCTACCTTATTCTACCTTATTCTAAATCAATCAATCACAATCATAAAAATGCTTAGTGCATTAACCAAAGATCTGGGGAAAGGGAGATGATGACAACGATATCAGATTATAGACAAACATGGTAACCTGTGTATATCTCTATTCAGAAAGAAGTCCATCTCATTTTAATATTTATTTATTAATTGATTTATTTAAAACATTTATATTCCACCCTTCTCACCCTGAAGAGGACTCAGGGTGGAGCACAGGATATAGTTTTCTACATTTTTTTGCACTTGTATAGCTGGAAATTGCGATTGATTCAGTTACACTGTTGTCTCTTGATTTACACAAAATATTCAGCACTATGAAGCTGCAAAATATTTTTTATTGTAACATAGAAGTTATGTAAACAGAAATAAACAAATACTTGTTTGTTGCAATAATTATTCATTTACCCCACCCTCAGTATTTACCTAGCAGAAATAATTACAGTGTGAGTCTTCTTGGGGGAAAAACTGTATCAGCTTTACACACCTGGAGCCTGTCATTTTGGCTCATTCGTCTTGTCAAAAATCTGTTGAAATGGATGGAGACCATTTGTGAAAAGCAACTTCCAACTCTGAATTGTTGTGACCCATTCTTGTGTGACCTATTCTTATGTAACTTATTTCTGCCTGAATGGCATCAATTTCTACAAATTTCTGTGTTCCATGATCTCATATTAAATAGATCTGTTCATGCAGGGCTAGGAGATGGAGACTTCCATGAAATTTCCAAATTAAGGTTAGCATCCAATTACAGTAGATAGAATCATAGATTTGGAAGAGACCTCGTGGGCCATCCAGTCCAACCCCCTGCCAAGAAGCAGGAAAATCACATTCAAAGCACTTCCAATATATAGGGGTAGCTTTTAAATGATTACACCACTATTATTAGATGCAAAATATTATATTTTCCATTTATTATATTTTTATGCAGGAGTTATCAAATGATGATTATTATTTACTTTAAATGTATCCCACCTTTCTTCCAGAGGGGACTCAAATTTAGTATAGACTGCTGCTTTGTGATGCATTCCTCCATTCTCCCTCTGCAACATATGCTGAATTTGAATGTGACCAAAATGAAATTAGACTAGTACTAGCTTTCTGTTTTATGTCATCTCCCGTTGCATATAACAAATAATTAAAGTAGTTCTCCTACTCATATTTATGTCAAAGTAATGTTAATACTCAAATGGTAGAACATTTACCAGTTGCTATATTTCAGAGAAAAGAACTGACATCTTAGAGGAAGCAGGTGAGGAAATATCACATCCTCCAAGTCCACAAACCAGTGATGGAAGAAGAGAACAGAACAGACACATTCCATGAGACTGTCAAAGGCTTTCACGGCCAGAATCACTGGGGTGTTGTGTAGTTTCTAGGCCATATAGTCATGTTCTAGCAGCCTTTTCTCCTGACATTTCACCTGCATTTATGGCTGGCATCTTCAGAGGAATAGATTTATTGTATTATAAATATATTCAATGAAACATATCAGTTCAGATGTAATGCTCAGACTGAAAGACATAAATAATATCACTCAGTGGGTTTCTGGCGGAGCTGAGATTCATGCCATAATACATTTCTAACCCACAGTAAAAGCTTTTATTCACTACCTCAGCTCCTAGATTATATAGACCACATACCTGTTCAAATCTTTCCCAAAAGAATGGGACTAAGGCCCCTTCTACACAGTCATGCAATCCAAATTAACAAAGCAGATAATCCACATTATCTGTCTTGAACTTGATTACATGAGTCTAAACTGGCATATAATTCAGTTCAAAGCAGGTAATCTGGATTTTATATGGCAATGTAGAAGGAGCCTTAAAAGCTACCTTGTTCTCTTAATGTGTAATTGAACTAGTCAGCTGAGGTGATTCATTTGTGGTGTTAATGTTTTGCTAATTTTCTCCCTTATTGGTATACTCATTAAAGTAGTACCACGTGGAGCACATATTTACCAAGGTTGTCACTGGAGTCTTCCCACATTACATTAGTGGTAAATGATGCAATCTTTGCAATTTGTTTTACTTTGCCTGACTAGTTTTTCCCACATCTTGCTTGGCCACTCTCTTTTTCTTGAATTTCCCTTATTGCATTCTTCTAATCACATCAGCGGAAACTCAACATGGTTGGAACACCATGAAGATGCCCCCCCCCCCCCCCCCCGCCCAGGGATGACAATACTTCCTGCTGAAGTAAGAACTCTTAAAGACATTTCTCTTTGTGCAATGTGAAAAAGTGGCTGGAAATCATTATCAAAATAGGAGTCCCCGGTGGTGCAGTGAGTTAAAACCTTGTGCCGGCAGGACTGAAGACCGACAAGTCAGGTTCAAATCTGGGGAGAGCGTGGATGAGCTCCCTTTGTCAGCTCCATCTCCCTATGCAGGGACATGAGAGAAGCCTTCCACAAGGATGGTAAAACATCAAAAAACATCCTGGCATCCCCTGGGCAATGTCCTTGCAGACAACTAATTCTCTCACACCAGAAGCGACTTGAAGTTTCTCAAGTTGCTCCTGACACGAAGAAAAAAATCAGAATGATTTCTTACTATTTCTTATTATTGTACCTGTGTATTAGCTGCAATCTTGGTTGAAGATGAATGCAAACATAAATTTATTTATATTCCACCCTATCTCCCCGTAGGGACTCAGGGTGAAAACTTACTGAAAAGGAGAAAGCTCACTTCATCTATCTCTCACTTGTCTATATACTGGAACTCCTTCTTCTTGGCTCCTTACATGAGAATTTGGGCAGGGACAAAGCTTTCCTCCCAACATTGAGGACTGCAACTGCCTCTAATCCACTAACCACTATCTGGAGGGTCTTATGTTCTCCATTCTTGGCTAGGACTTGACTAATATGGATTCTGATTGATTTCTCCTTGTCTGAATAAATATGAACTAAGCCCATAGAACTGAGATGAAAAGAACCACAGAATATATCTGGTGATGTTTTGTAAGAGATGTATAGTCTGAGAAGCTAAATTCATTTACCTTGAAACAGGCCAATAAAACCGCAATATAAACACCAGCAGCTCTGAGAGATCTCATTCTGGTAAACTTGCTTTAAAATTCCATGATAACCTTAGTTCCTTACCTTTCCTTTAAAAAAGTTTTTCTTTTTTATGTAGCAATTCAGCTAGAAAATCCAGTCATCATAGCTTGGATCATGAAAGGAATTTCGTCCACTTATGTCTAATCCTAATTTTCCTCAAACACAAAGTAAATAATATGATAATTAGAATTAGGCCACATTCTTTGGAACATTTGGGGACTAATGTCAGAACTATATCTCTGTATCTTTCCTTCCTATGGATCAGAATTAAGCTAGTATGTCTGACAGGAGGCTTTAAGGCTTAACTTATTGGAAGACCTATCTTTTCTGATGAAACATAAAAAAATTGGTTGGAATTTCAAGTTCCATATTTTTTTCTTTTCTTTTTTTAAAGAACAGTTGCCTGAATCTTGCTAGTATACATATCAGAATATTTCATGCCTGTTTATAATGGGAAGGGGGGTTACTAAATGGGCTTCATGTGAACCCTCCATACATGCATTATGTGAACCCTCCTTAGAAGTCATGTTTTGGTTAACTTTTTGGTTACATTAGAACTACAAAGGCTCTATATCTATCTATCTATCTATCTATCTATCTATCTATATCGACTGAGCCTCTTCTTGAAAGCTGAGATCAGATCATGGGCTATAGAGCCTGTCTGGAAGGGCCCTCTATGGTCACCTTCCCATTTTCAGTTTAATTTAAGTTTTCTCATTCAGTATTCCAGCTCAATGGTACAAATCAAATGGTATAGAAAAGCCCTTATATGAATTGGAACTGTTTACTTCAACCTTTGATTCAAGACAAACTATGGAAAAATCATGAAAAACCATGGAAAAATCCTTTGGCACCATAACAAGGATTCACAAATGGATTGTGACTGAACATTGAATGTGTCAGAATCATAGTTGCAAAGTGTGATCTTCATCTGGTTTGTTGGTTATTGAAAGCAAATGCAATTTATTCTCAAGTTTTCCGCAAGCTGAAGACTCCTTCTTTTGTCAATTTTTGGTAGAAGTGGAATATTTACCATTTGGTGTTATGCAAGTTGACTTGGAAAACTTTCCACAGTGCTCAGTGGGTTTTTACTCCCAGTTCAGTGTGTTCAGGATAGAAGTCCTAGTTTCCTTGTTTTAATAGTCAACATGAAAAAGCAAAACTCTTTTTCTATTACAACTACATTGAGCAAATGACCCACATTTCCTTCCAATAAGGCAGAATGGGTGCCTTTAGTCTTATCCTCTTTTATTTTCTATTTATTTGCTTTATTTCTATCCACCCTTTCTCCCAATAGGAACTCAAGGTGGTTAACAATAACATGACACAACCCACAGTCTAATGGGGTGGATCTCTTTTTGGGGGCATTTTCACCTGCACAGATATTGTGTATCTTCTGCTGTTCCACACATCATAACCAGAATAAGAAGGGAATAAAAAGGGAAAGCAAGGGATCTGATGACAGCCAGTGCTCTACATGGACTGATGATTCACTGAATTGCTACAAGTAAACTATGAAACCAAGATGCAAGCCAGACAACCTATTTTTGTTTAGTTCAGTCTTGGTCAAGCATGATAGATATCAATTTGTTTATAATATCTTCCTTAGGTTTACTTCGTAGCTGAACACGATCCAATAATTGCAGTACACCAGGTAGATAATCAGCTGGGGGTTTGTTTTTTGGCCTCTAGTGAAACATGTTTCTCAGTTCCTCTATGACTGGATTTAGCAATATTTTACTTTAGTTTTAAAGCAACTATGGAGAGTTAGACCAGCAGCAGTGCAGAAGGGGGTGTTCAACCCTTTCCCATACAATGTGTCATGGGCAGATGACCTTGACCCAGGCTTGTCAATATTTTCAGACAGCATGATTTAAAGTGGCAAATATACACCTGGGAGAAAACTTTAAACTTTTCCTTAGTCAGGACCACCAGTCCAATCATATGTGGAGGGGTACTTTTGACTGCCAGCAAATATGAAAAGTAAAGTACACGTTCCATCAGTTGACACTTTATCAATTTTTTTCTCCTTAGCTAATTATGTTGGGTCGGGGTGGAAATATGGAAGAAGCAATGGAAGAACACGGGACTTTAAAAGTCACAGACATTGGTTCCATTCACACAACACATCTGTAGTGTTTTTACTATGTACTCATGTTTGTTGCTTATTTGTTCAGTCGCTTCTGACTCTTCATGGCCTCATGGACCAGCCCATGGCAGAACTCCCTGTTGGCCATCACCACCCCCAGCTCCTTCAAAGTCAAGCCAGTCACTTCAAGGATACCATTCATTCATCTTGCCCATGGTCGACCCCTCTTTCTTTTTCCTTCTTGCCAAGAAATCTAAATAGATCACTACAACCAGATATATTACTCATGTATAAGTCTAGAAATTTTAGACAAAAAAATCAACCCAAAAAACCTGGTCAACTTATTCATGGGTCAATGAGAGTATGGTATCCTATAAAAAAAAACCATCTTCTTCTGTGTGTGGACCTTAGAATGTGCTGGGAGGACCTAAAAGAAGCTCCAATCCTCTCTACTCCCTCCGCTGTGGCACCACTTCTGGCTTTTTTGAATGAATGAGCAGGAAATAGTGGTGGTGACCAGGGGCAGCTACCCCATAGAAGCAGAATTGGGCTTTCCCCTCTTCATGGAATTACTCTTAACTTATCCATGGGTCACATCAAAATCCATAATTTTGATCCCCAAACTAGCCCTCAACTTATACATGAGGTTGACTTGTACAGCAGTCATTTTAACTGTGGGTGTATAGTTTTCTCGGAGACTGCAACTCACTGCCTGGGCATTCTAAATGCCCCTCCTCATGCTCCTGTTCTCAGGATCCAATATGACAGAATAATGGCAGCTAAAGCAGAACAATATTGCTATAATTCTGTGGTGTGAATGGGTCCATTGCTGTCTTGAATTTTCCCCTTCCCAGTTCTGTGAATGAGACAGAGTTCGTGTACCTTTAACTCTCCTCTGGAAACAGTCCAGAGAAGCCAGTCATGGAAAGTAGTTCTTTGGCTTGTCAAGTTAGGGTGAATTGCTTCTTACATCATGACTTCTATATTTACTAGAACAATTAACATATTTTTCCATGTTGTGCAACAAGGCACTCTTGAATTGCTGTTTTTAAATCTCTAAAAGCTTATTTAGCATCTTCTTAACTGGTCAGATTTAAACATGCATGCTTTAACTGGTCAGATTTAAACATGCATGCTTTATTTCTAAGAGTGCAAGCTGGGGGAGGGGAGTAAACCTCTGTTTCTCTACTCTGTTCCCAAATAAGCCAGATAATTGAGCAAATAAAATTATTTGCAAAGTCAAGTGACTTTAAAATACCCATGTTCCTAATAGGATTACAATAACCTGTGGAAGGTCATTATAATTATAAAGGAAAAGATTACGCATGCAGTAAAGCAGACATAAATTAAACAGACATATTGAAAATGATTAAAGTGAGGGGAGTGGCAAACCAAACCAAAGGTGAAAAAAAAGGAAGCCAGGGTAAGTTAGAGGGGAAAAAAATGATATAATACTATGAGGTGAGGAGGAGTCAGCTGGGAAGAAATTCTGTTATCCCTGAAAGTTTGACTTAGCTAATAGATAAAACCCAAGCACTTCAGTCTAGCATGAGTAAGGAAGTGAACTGTTAGAGTACTTTAAGTAACAACAGTGAATAATCTTCAAATGAATTTACCTTCTATAAATATTTATCACTAGTTTTTGTCAAAATCTCATGCTTTTGTGTATTTCAGCGAGTTCTCTTAGGCTCGAAACTGATACTTAAAGATTATTTTTAAAGGAAAGACTAGAATATGTGTAATATCTCCTACCCCTCACCTCCATGCCATATCCTTGTGAAAAAATAGTTTTGGAAGCATGGCAGTTGGGAGGCAGGCACTAAAACATAGGGCTTTTTAAGGGAGAAAAAACCCTGGCAAGTGCCACTCTATGTCAACAACACTGAATCTGATGGACCAAGCACCGACAGTTTCTTTTGTACTCAGGAGGTAGAGGTAAGATAGGACCTCATATCTCTAAAGCAGAGTTTCTCAAACTGTGTTCCTCCAGATGTTTTGGACTTCAAATATCACAATTTCTAATAGCTGGTAAGTTGCTTGGATTTCTGGGAGCTGAAGTCCAAAACACTTGGAGATGCACAGTTAGAAACACTTAACTAAAGGGTCTCAGAACACAGTAGTTACTGGTATAGGATGCTAACAGTCCAACACTAAGATTGGAAGGAAAGAAGCACAACACAGCAGCAGTTGCCAGACTCTGGGGAGCCAAAGGAAATTTTTTCCATCCCCACAAAATGAAACCACTTCCTTTGTTTAAAAAAAATAGAAGGTAAAAATCTTTCCCCACCCTGAAAATTCACACTCTCTAAAGTGAAAAAAGTCAAATTATGGGGGAATATATTCTCATATGGGACTTTATTAACAATATAAATTGTCTTGGTAGAACCAACTGTTAAGTATGAAATGTCTTGTCTGTTTATCATAGCCTATCATTTAATTAACAATAGAATGAAGGTAATGTGGAAAGTCTAAGTGAAGTCAATAAATGAAGGAAATACAGTTTATATTCCTTCTTTTGTTAAATGTTTCTAACTGAAATGATAACTTATTTGACTTCAGTTAGTGAATTCCTACCAGTGACTCTGCCATTGGGATGATGCCACTACATTCAGAGAATTTAGATTCACAGAGATAAAAACTTGGTGAGGCATTCCATTTCAATGCATTAATGTTATAGAATCATGGTGTCCTAGAGTTGGAAAGAGACCACAAGGGCCATCCAGACCAATCTCCTGCTATGCAGGACCACACAATTACAGTACCCCCTAATATATGGCCATCAAGTCTCTTTTAGAAACCTTCAAGGAGGAGACTCCACCACACTCTGAGGCATCATATTCCACAGTTCTTACCTTTTTGTTTTTCCCAATGATTAAATGGGAGTTCTTTTCCTGCCATTTGCATCCATTGCTCTGTGTCCTAGTTGAGCAGAAGGAAACAATCCTTCCCCCTTTTCACTGTGACATCCCTTTAAATATTTAAGCATATTTCTCAGCCTTCTTTTTTCCGAGCTAAACATGTCCAGCTCCCCCAGCCATTTCTCATAGGGTTTGGTTTCCAAACCTTTTATCGTTTTGGTCACCCTTCTCTAGACCCAATCTAGCTTGTCAATATCCTTCTTGAATTATAGTGCCCTGGGCAGAGTACTCCAGATGAGGTCTGACCAAAACAGACTAGAGTGAGGCTATCACTTCCCTTGATCTAGACCAGGCATGGGCAAATTTCGACCCTCCAGGTATTTTGGACTTCAACTCTCAGAGTTTCTAACAGCTTACCAGCTGTTAGGAGTCGTGGGAGTTGAAGTCCAAAACACCTAGATGGCCAGGTGTAGACACTATACTTATATCATTCCACTCTGGGGTTCAATTCAACCATTAAAGGAACTATTCAAAGTTCTGACACTTACCCCCAAATAGAGTCAGCACCATGGAGAGAATTTAACCATTCTGTATTTAAAGAAGCTGGTAGTAGACATTTAAAGACCTAAATGGCTTATTTATACTTAATAAATATTAAGTATACATTATTTGTTTTGACTGTAAACCTAACCCACCTCCACATGAACTATATCAACCCCTTTGTTGTTATACATTTACGCTATTTCTATCCTGCCCATATCAGCTCAAAGGCGACTCACTTTGTCAGTTGTATGGCATTCTCAGAAGCAAATGGCAAGACTATTTAGCCAAATGGACATCCCTAACAGGCTGTCTGGGAAGCTAACATATAACCAGCTAACAAGCCATAGTAGTCCCATTCTAAGAAACCTACTTGGAATATCTGATGCTGACACAGAAGCAGGCAGAAGTAGTCTTACAGAAACTGAAAAATACCAAGTATTTCAACACACTTGGAGGCTTCCTAGTTACACAGAAGTAGTGTAATACTGCAAAGAATAAGTAAAAAGAACCCCGTGGTGATCACTTGTGGTCTCTAGAAACTGCAAAATGTTGAGCATTGGTTGGAAAAATGCCCAGCAGTAAGTGAATAGGCTTTCTCAATCTTCTGTTAGCTTCCACAATCCTAGAAGAAAATATCACTGAGTGAACAAACCTTGAACCTATTCCACATTGGGAAATATGTGAGGGTGATTATATAATCTTAAAGATGACACTTTGCATTTTTTTCTATAACCAACAAATAAAAAAATACAGACTTGTTTTCTATTTATCAGCTACTTTAGTTAATTATACAAAAAGATCTCGAAGCATCTTTGAGTCTGAGAGAAGGAAGTTGGTAGCATAAGCTTTCCTAGATTTAAGTCTACTTCATCAGGTGCAAGTTATACTTATTAACCAAATAATGTCTCCTGCTCTTCCTGGGTGGAAACTTCATTCACCTGTGCTCCAACTGCAGCAGAATAGATCCCCTTCTTTACATGAACTTGATGCCTGGTGAAGTAGGTGTGGGAAGTGAATTAATTATAAGGTTATTTGTGTGTGCAAGGTAGCATGCCCCTCAGCCCCCAAAATAAGACATACACTGCAGATGGGCAACAATGGCCACAACCAGCACAATTCAAAATGTTGGCTTTAGCCTATAAAGCCCTAAACGATTCTGGCCCAGCTTACCTGTCCAAACGTATCTGTCTTTATGAACCATGTAGAAATTTAAAATTGTCTGAGGAGGCCCAGCTCTCAATCCTGCCTGCTTCCCAGGGACAGGGCCTTCTCACTGGTGGCCCCTCAGCTGTGGAACTCCCTCCCAAGGGATATTACCTTCAAGCAAGCATTTGGAACTGCAGCATAATAAATAAAGAGGAACTATGAAGAATGAACATGGAATGGTGCTAGACGATACTACTGGACAGCGAGTTTCATAGGACGACACTGGTGATCATATGTTTTTAATGGTTTTATATGGTTTTATAATATATTGTTGAATGTTTCAATTGTATTTTTATGAATGTATGGCATCAAATTGCTGCCTATTCTGTAAGCTACCTTGAGTCGTCTTTTGACTGAGAAAGGTGGGCTACAAACACCGTAAATAAATAAATAAACAAACCTGAATTTTAGGATATTGTTCCATTATCCATGTGAACTCCAAAAGGGAGGCTACACAGAGATGCTGGCAAAATGCCAGGAACATGGCCATTGTTGTTGTTTATTCAGTTGCAACCGACTCTTTGTGACCTCATGGACTAGCTCACGCCAGAGCTCCCTGTCAGCCGTCACCACGCCCAGCTCCTTCAATGTCAATCCAGTCACTTCAAGGATGCCATCCATCCATCTTGCCCTTGGTCAGCCCCTCTTCCCTTTTCCTTCCATTTTCCCCAGCATAATTGTCTTCTCTAAGCTTTCCTGTCTCCTCATGATGTGGCCAAAGTACTTCATCTTTGTCTCTACTATCCTTCCCTCCAGTGAGCAGTCGGGCTTTATTTCCTGAAGTATGGACTGGTTGGATCTTCTTCTGGTCCAAGGCACTCTCAGAACTTTCCTCCAGCACCACAGTTCAAAAGCATCTATCTTCTAGGCCTGGGTAACAACGGAAAAATTTGTTTCTAAAATCGATTTGTATTTGGGGTTTTTTTTTGTTTCGATATTTAAAATAATTACAAAATTTTCCCTTAAAAAAGTTCGGTATTTACGAAATTTCGTAAATGTGAAAAAAAATACAAAACATTAACGAATCGATTTCCGAAACAATAACGAATCGATTCGTTAATGGCGGACGCGACCGCGAAATACGCTAAAAAACCTCCAAAAACTTCTGAAGCTTCCCTCTCCCTCTGTTGTTGACTGTTGGTGTGATATTATAATTTTTTTTCACTAATTAAACAAAAAACTTGCCCCAGACATGCGGAAATAATAACGAAACGACCTCAGAACAATAACGAAACAAATACAATAACGAAATACGAAGCATTTACAAAACGTGTTTAAAAATTCGTTTTTTAAAAAAATTGCTCCAGAATTGTTCGTTATTGTTTTGTAATTGAAAAAATAATGAATTATTAACGAATTACGAATTAACGAAACGAAACCGCCCAGCCCTACTATCTTCCTTCGCTCAGCCTTCCCTATCATCCAGCTCTCACATCCGTAGGTGACTATGGGGATCTTGGTTGCCAGTGTGATGTCTCTACTCTTCAGCATTTTATTGAGATTGGTCATTGCTCTCTTCCCAAGAAGTAAGGGTCTTCTGATTTCCTGGCTGCAATCTGCATCTGCAGTAATTTTGGCACCTAGAAATACAAAGTCTGTCACGGCCTCCATGTTTTCTCCCTCTCTTTCCCAGTTATCAATCTTTCTTGTTGCCATAATCTTGTTTTTTTTTCATGTTTAGCTGCAACCCAGCTTTTGCACTTTCTTCTTTCACCTTGATTAGAAGGCTCCTCAGCTCCTCCTCGCTTTCAGCCATCAAAGTGGTATCATCTGCATATCGAAGGTTGTTAATATTTCTTCCAGCAATTTTTACTCCAGCCTTGCATTTGTCAAGCCCTGCACATCACATGATGTGTTCTGCATACAAGTTGAATAGGTTGGGGGAGAGTATACAACCCTGTCCTATCTTGAACCAGCCTGTTGTTCCATTGTCAGTTCTTACTGTGGCTACTTGGTCCTTATACAGATTCATCAGGGGAGAGACAAGGTGATTTGGTATGCCCACACCACCAAGAACTTGCCATAATGTATTATGATCCACACAGGAGAAAGGGCAGAATACTTCTAGAACATGGCCATACAGCCCAAAAAAACCTACAACAACCCAGTGATTCCGGCCATGAAAGCCTTCGACAATGTGGATTATTTACTTATTTATTTATGTATTTATTGGGGTTGCTGGTTGGATCTGCAGGCCAGGTTGCAAAGAAATGCCCAGGAAGCGACAATGGCGAGAGGGGGAGAGGGGGAAGGAGGGCGGGGAGGGGAGGGGCCGCCCTGAAGTGGGAGGCCAGGGCTGCCTGCCTGCCTGTCACGCTCGGAAAGAACCCGGCGCTGAATGGAAAGCGTGTCGGGAGGGGGTTTGGAAAGAGGGGAGCCGAGGGTGATTTGTTTGGCCATGGGAGCCAATCGCAAGCTCCGGCTCCGGCAATATCCCCATGCGGTGGCTGAGAGGAGTCAGAGCAAAGCCGCCGGCTCCCTCGCTTTCTCTCCCCACCTCCCTGCATTGCTGCTGCTGCTGCTGCTGCTCTCCAGGGCAAGGCAAGGCAAGGCAAGGCAGGCGGAGCTGCGCCCTGCAAACGGACGGAGAAGCGGCTCTCCAGAGCGACCCTCAGGGAAGCTCCAAGAGGAGCAGGTCGAGGAAGCCCCGGGGCCACGGACAGGTAAGCCAAGTCCCGCCCGAATTCATCAATGAAGCCGCGCGCTGCTTAGCAGGTATTTTCCCCCCTTGCCTTGCCAAAGAAAACGCCTGGCTCTGTGCTTGGCACCTTTGGGGTTTGGACATGACAGTCATTTGGGCGGAGAGAGCAGCGGGGAGAAGCCAAGGCGGGTTTCTCCATCGCCTTTCCACCTTGCAGGTGGGATGGCACTTGGTTTAGGATGAAGCAGCACCTTCTCTGAAAGACACAATGCGGACGGAGCCTCCGCCACAAAGCGAGGGGTCGTGGCGCCTTCGTGCGTGTGCCTTCAAGCCAAAGTGGGGATCCTCTCCGTGTCCACGCGGTGCCTTCCTCAGTTGGGCGGGCGGAGAGACGGGAACTGGACGAGTTTCACACCTCATCACACTAGAGAAAGAATCCACTTTAAGTTCGGTTGGGGGAGGGATTGATTTGTCATCTGGGAGTTGTAGTTGCTGGGATTTATAGTTCACCTACAATCAAAGAGCATTCTGAACTGCATCAACGATAGAATTGAACCAAACTTGACACACAGAACTCCCATGAGCAAGAGAAAATACTGGAAGGGTTTGGAGGGCACTAGCCTTGAGTTTTGGGGTTGTAGTTCACCTACATCCAGAGAGCGCTGTGGACTCAAACAATGATGGATCTGGACCAAACTTGGCACAGATACTCAAAATACCAAAATGTGAACACTGATGGAGTTTGGGGAAAATAGACTTTGACATTTGGGAGTTATAGTTGCTGGGATTTATAATTCACCTGCAATGAGAGACCATCCCGAACCCCACCAATGATAGAATTGGACCAAATTTCCCCACAGAAATCCCATGACCAACAGAAAATACTGGGTTTTCTGATGGTCTTTTGTGACCCCTCTGACATCCCCTCATGACCCTACCGGGGTCCCAACCTCCAGGTTGAGAAACATTGTCTTATTGCCTCATCACATGAGAGAAAAAATCCACATTAAATCTGGTTTCCAACTCCTGCAGAATTCTGGGGTTTGTAATTTAGGGAGAAGCCTTTAACAGCCTCCCAAAACTACAAACCCCAGAATTCTGCAGGAGGCAGAAACTGGATTTAAAGTGGATTCATTCTTTTGTGTGATGAAGTGAACACTGCGCGTGCCACAGATGAGTGCATGGGAAAAGAAAATCCCCTCCAGGTTTTAAGTGAGGTGTGTGTGACAGAGAGAGAGAGAGAGAGAGAGAGAGAGAGAGAGAGAGAAGGGGGTGTGTGACTAACATTTGCAAATAATCTGATGAAGTTCAACAGGGACAACTGCAAGATATTCCACTTAGGCAGAAAAAATGAAATGCAAAGATACAGAATGGGGACAATGCTTGGCTCAACAGCAGTACCTGTGAAAAAGATCTTGAAGTCCTCGTGGACAACAAGTTAAACATGAGCCAACAATATCATGCAGTACCAAAAAAGCCAATGGAGTCTAGTGTCTAGATCCAGGGAAGTCATGCTACCCCTCCATTTTGCCTTGGTCAGACCACACCTGGAATACTGTGTCCAATTCTGGGCACCACAATTGAAGGGAAATGTTGACAAGCTGAATGGGTCTAGAGGAGGGCAGCTAAAATGATCAAGAGTCTGGAGAATAAGCCCTATGAGGAACGGCTTCAAGAGCTGGGCATGTTTATCCTGAAGAAGAGAATGCGGAGAGGAGACATGATGGCCATGTATAAATATGTGAGGGATAGGGAGAAGGGAACAAGCTTGTTTTCTGCTGTCCTGGAGACTAGGATGCGGAACAATGGTTTCAAACTACAGGAGAGGAGATTCCACCTGAACATTAAGTCAAACTTCCTAATTGTGAGAGTTGTTCAGAAGTGAAACTCTCTGTCCTGGAGTGTGGTGGAGGCTCGTTCTTTGGAGGCTTTTAAACAGAGGCTGGATGGCCAATTATTGGGGGTGCTTTAAATGCAATTTTCCTGCTTCTTGGCAGAATGGGGTTGGACTGGATAGCCTATGAGGTGTCTTTCAACTCTCTGATTCTTTGATTCTGCTTCGTATTCTTCTTTTCTTTGGGTGAATTATGGTTTGTAACCCAAAATGAAAGAACACTTCCAAGTACACATGGCACAAGTGGTCCTCACCACCCTCTTTGAAACCAAGCATCCCTGCTCTTTTGTTTACACACTGAATGAATGGAAGCCCCTCCCCCACCCCCCATTCATGTCAAAAGTTCTACAAACTTGGTGGCACCTTCCTTCCAAACATTGCAAAGGCACTTTTGTCTTTATTTTTAGCACAGGATTGTGCAAACGGTTATATAACTTTCTTTGGGAGATTTCTGAGGATTTCTGAGCTAGACTTTTCTTTGATTTTGAGAGGGCAAAGTTCTTAAAAGGAGAAGGAAAAGAAAACCCAGAAGGGTTGAGACAAGTTCCTTTGAAAAGCCTCTCAAGGAGGTGGGTTGAACCTGAATGCCAACAAGTTCAGGTCGCTATAGAAAAGGAGTTTTGATGTAAATCTGCAGGAATCCAAACAATGCCTTTGGAATAAAATAGCAACAGGTGCACGACTGACTTGCTGCGGCTTAATTAGCACTTTACACCCCAAACCCCATCAGTGCGACTGCATGCTAATTCACTATGAAATCGAGCATCAGTTCAGGTTCTTGACTTCCCACCAGCACAAATACAAAGCAGGCACTGTGTTTTCTTGATGGGGTTATTTTCTTTTTCACTCCTGAATAAAGTTAGGAAGCATATATTGTCTAATTCAGCATTCCATTATGCACAGCATGCCCTGAAAACCAGAAAATCTGTTTTTCTTTCATTTTAATGTACATTAGAGTCTTGCTTATCCAACATAAATGGGCCGGCAGAAACACTGGATAAGCAAAAATGTTGGATAATAAGGAGGGGGGGGGGATTAAGGAAAAGCCTATTAAACATCAAATTACGTTATGATTTCACAAATTAAGCATTTAAACATCATGTTTTACAACAAATCAACAGAAAAAGCAGCTCAATACAGGGTAACATTATGTAGTGATTACTGTATTTACAAATTTAGCAACAAAATATCACAATGTATTGAAACAACCGTGGATCCGGGTGGGAGGCAGACTGCATTGGGTAATACAGAATGTTGGATGAGCGACGGTTGGATAAGCAAGGCTCTACTGTATGTGTGCATCTCTATCCTTTCCCACATTTGTTATCAGTGTGTTATAAATCTGAAAATGTTAAGGAAGCCAGTTCACAGAACATAAAAGCCTGTGTACTTGAGATCTAGATTGTTATCAAATTAGTAGATTCATATATTTTGCATGAGACATTAGACATAAATCCAAGTATCTTGGTCACTTAGATTTAGTGGGAAGTACTTCCAGGTGAACAATCTAAATATGTATTGCTAATACATTACCTATGGATTTTAGTCCTATGCCCTGGTCACAAATGGGATCATTTGTGTTATGTCCACACAAATGGTCCCAGCTGAAACAGTGTAGTTCTTAAGATTGCAGGAGTAAGCCCCATTGATTTTAATGAAATTTTCTGCTAAATGAAGATAAAGACTCTATTCCAGTGGTTCCCAACCTGTGGTCCGTGGACCACCAGTGGTCTGCAAGAACTAAAATATGCTGCGCGGCCTGTTACTACACCATTGCAACGAGAGCAACTGGTCTCACAAAACCCTCTCATAGTGCTAAGGCTTATTAAATATAGATTTCTGTGGGTGAGCAGATGACGACTACTGGATGACATATGTTCTGTATCAGAAACTAGAGCTGATGTGGTCTATCCAATGTAATTTTCTGAATCAGCACCCCAAATAACAAAACTGAATCTAAGTTGACCAAAAACTGATTTGTCACCCTTTTGGTATGAATGTTGGAGAGTGGTTCCTGGACAAAGTGGTCCCTGGTCAAGTGGTCTCTGGTCAAAAAAAGTTGGGAACCACTGCTGTATTCTAAGTCAGTGGGTTAAATTGGTGATGATGAACTCTAAAATCCAGCATTGTTGAACATGTTGCATCCTCCCAAACTTTTCATGGAAAGAAGAGTCAAGTCTGTTTTCTACAGTGGCAACAGATGCTAGAAATGAGATTAAATGAATTCAAATTAGTAAAGGCCAACCCATTCGGGCAAATGGGACATTGTTTAATTTTTGAGTCAGGCTGTCTCTAGCCAAAAAGCTCCTGAATGTTTTCTCTCTCCCTCTCTCTTTGCACATACACATACATATCTGTGTGCATGTGCAAATGCTTGTGTGCCTGCTCTGTGTGCATGAATAGTCCCTCTGCCTTCCCCTGGCTGAACTTACCACCTCTGTCTCTGCCTTCTATTGGCCACAGTGCTCCCCCCCCCCCAACCAGAATGGGAAATCAGCCACCACTAGTTCAGCCGAGCATTGGTCACCGATTTTAAGCTATTTTATATCATGTTCATTGAATGTTTCTGATATCATGTTTTGTGCCAAGATGCACACTTTTAAAATCCATCATATCAATCTAAGGCAGTGGTTCTCAACCTGTGGGTCACCAGATGTTTTGGCCTTCAATTCCCAGAAATCCTAACAGCTGGTAAACTGGCTGGGATTTCTGAGAGTTGTAGTCCAAAACACCTGGGGACCCACAGGTCGAGAACTACTGATCTAAGGAGACATTGGACTGAAACATGTCATCCACAAAAGGAAAATTATCTTTTAGAAATAGGAATGCTATTCAATAATTTAGTTGTCTAATATATAGAAAGGGGATGGTGGTGCTTTTTTTTTAAAAGATAGAGCTTTGATATAATGCAGCAGATCTGTTCTTGTATGAAACGCCCTTGGGATGAAATGGTTCCTATATTATACAGGTGCTCAACTGATTGCTGTAAAGCAGCATTTGGGTCCTGACATAAGGTCTGAATGCAATTGCATTCCTACATCTTATATTAAAGGAGGCAGCTCTGAGGATGCTTGCCATAGATGCAGGCGAAATGTCAGGAGAGAATGCCTCTAGACCATGGCCATACAGCCTGAAAAAACCTACAACAACTGAGGCAGCTCCTCTTTTTCTGAATTCAATTCATGCTAAACAACAGGAAAAACAGCAAAGAGTTGTTCTGGAATCCACCCACCAGACAGGATGGCTCCATATGTTCATGGAAGATTTTAGATCCAGCAGAGGAATCATAGATATATATAATTGGAAGGGTCTCTATGGGTCATCAAGTCCAACCCACTGAGAAATGCATGATCTGTTTTTGAAAAAATCCAGAGAAAGGGGCTCTACCATGTCTCTAGAAATTTGTCCCATTGCCAAGCTATACTCGCTGTCAAGAAGTTCCTTCTAATCTTCTTTTTTCTTCTTCTTAATTCCCATTTGCTATACGAGATTCCCTCAGTTATTTCAAAAATGAGTTCAGAAAAAGAAACCTCACCAGCTTAATAAAGTGCTGGGCCTCAGGTCACTCTCCAGTTACTTTCCCACCTATCCTAGATGCAGCCCTCATTTTTGCTCTCACTTAAGATTTCAGAAGTCTTGTGTCTCTGGGGAAACAACTCTTCTCTCAAACCCTGCCCATGCCCAAGCCTTGTTTTGATAGAGACTCTTCCACCACCACAGAAATACCAGCAGTTCTAATCTTGAAGCAACCTTCTGGTCACCTTTCGTTTCACATGAAAGGCCTGGTATGTCAAATCTCTTGAAATTACTTATCCTTTTTATAGAAACTCTTGGAAGCGGGTCTTTGGTCCGCAAAAAGAATTAGAAATAGACTTTAATTTAACAGTTGTATGGCAATTTTAATTGTTTTTTAAATGCATCACACCCTTTAAACAGGAGAAAATGCTTGATTTTCTATTTTTAGTTGGTATTTTAGCAGGGCAAACAAAGAAAGTAAATATCACTTGAAAAAGTTGATGCAGATTATGATGTTATTTTAAATAACAACCAGCCAACTCATTACTGGTTCATCCACAGCCTTCTGTGTATAATCTAAAATAGGAATACATCTGTGACCCATGCCTGATCTATTACATGTAGACCATATGTGTGACACAAGGCCCACCCAAGTAGTGTGTATACATAAACCCATGCTTATCAAGCCCATTTGCCTATTGGTGCAGAAGGTGTGGATAAACAGAACCAGAGGTACATTCACACTATAGAATTATACACGAGTTTTCCTCTTTACCTGCCATGGTTCTATCTAGTGCAGTGGTTCTCAACCTGGGGTCCCCAGATGTTTTTGGCCTACAACTCCCAGAAATCCCAGCCAGTTTACCAGCTGTTAGGATTTTTGGGAGTTGAAGACCAAAAACATCTGGAGACCCCAGGTTGAGAACCACTGGTCTAGTGGAATCCTAGGATTGTAATTTTGGGGAGGAACATATAGAATTGTGAGCCAACAAAATAGAAATCCTAGGTTAGGCCCCAGTTGCGCCAAAGACCACATGTAGGGTCCCAGGTATTTGCATATGGGTTCCACCATGCATGTCTTCTTGGGGGGAAACAGCATAGGTCAGAGACCCATACCTGTACCTGTTGTGCATTTGAACTGCATATCAGGTTCTCAACTGTCCTGACTTGTTATGACCTCCATCTTGTTTAAGATTGGCTTAATTTGATTTTTTAACTGTTAGACTTTTGTGTCCATGGATTCTTCATCCATGTATTCAACCACCATAGCCTGAAATTATCTGTCTGTCTGTCTGTCTGTCTGTCTGTCTACCTATCTACCTATCTACCTATCCATCCATCCATCCGTCCATCCATATATCCATCTGTTCATTAAAAATAAACTTTATTTTACTATTTTATGTCAGAGATCCTATAGGACTATACAATTGTAATATAATGGGATGTGAGTATCCATGGGTTTTTCTATCCACAAAGGTCCTGGAAGCAAACTCCAGGGCATCTCAAGCACTCACTGGAATAGACTTTGCCATTTATGAGTCTGATGAAACCAAGGTGATATCAGTCCCGTTAGTTCTCATCTGAGAAAGGAACTAGTATAAAGTAATGTCAGCAGCCTATCTGGTAAACAGAAGTTCATGGTAACTAAAGATATGAGGCTCCTAACATCTAAGTTCTCCCTACTTTTTTGTTTTGTGGCTTAGAGGGGGGAAAGAAACACACAGCAGCAATTGAAAAATACTTCAATACTCCAGGGAGATTCTCAGTGACTCCTCTTTGCTTTAGTTAGCAGATCTGCAGGAAACTCAAGACAAATCCTGTGAATCTGTCTGCCTTGTGAGTTCAATCATTCAGGATGCTGGCATGCACTTTGCCTGTCATTTGCCTCCACACAGACTTGCCTAACTGTGAGGAGTGGACACTTACATCAGTAGCTACAGACCCTAGAATTGTTTGAATCCAAACTCATGGTGTGAGCTAAGGTTGGAAATCTTTAAGTATTTTATCCTCACATGTAAAGGTAAATAATTATGATAGTTTTCCCCCTGACACAGAAGACAATTCATATTCTTCTTCAGTATTATTCCTGTATTCAAATTTCCTGAAGTATTTTGGAGGAATAATTTTGTGTAGAAAACAGGTTTCCTGCAGGAAGTCCATTTTCTTCTTGTAGTAATTTTTATTAAGTCAAATTAATACAAAACCCACATACAAATATAAAAACCCCAATAAGCCAAAGCAAATAACAAAAGTCAAAATACTTATATATATATATATATATATATAACATATTACTACTACATTCTAAACATCAAAAAATATTAGCTACATACAATCTACCTTATCTAATCTAAGGGCTTTATATGCTCTGAGGGTTATGTTATCTCATTTTTCTACACCCATTAAGTGAAAAAGAACCATCAATATATCATTTCCCCAAATTATAACACTCATTTCCCATGCAGTATTTGGGCAGTGAATCCAGAGACCAAGATCTGAATCCCCAGTTGGCCATGGAAACACACTGGGCGACTTTGAGCAAATCATGCTTTCTCTCAGCTTCAGAGGAAGGCCAAGGCAAATCCTCTCTACACAAATTCTGCCAAAAAGAATCCTTTGATAGGTTTGCCTTAGGGTGTCATAAGCCAAACATGACACGAAGGCACCCAACAGCAACAATAACAGCAAAACCCACACGTTTTCCTCCACAGAATAAATTATCCACAATAATTTGGAAAATTTAAATTATTCTCAGGTTCTTAAAAATGGATTGTTGATTTAAAAAGGCAATTTTCTAAGTGTGTTTGTGTGTTTGAAACATCTTTGTATATCTGTACTACATCTAAAGTAGCACAAGAAGGATTTACCTGGCTCATGATAAACGTCTGATCAATGTAGTAATCCCTTTTAAGACAGTGACCAACCAGTTATCCAAAGAAGACCTTTCATCCTACTAAAGTAGAATGAAAGCTATATTTTTACTTTGTTGCTTCCCTGGCTCTGAATGTGGAAGTCTCTCTTGGCCATTATGATTAAATAAGAAGCCTAGCCTAAGACTTTGGTCGCTTGATAAAGCTACCTTGGCCTGTACCCCTCAACAATAGTCACTACAGAAGAGGTTTCTGTGTTTTTTTATAAGTACCGTACTGAGCAAAATAAATTCAAAATCATCCATTGTAGAATATTTTTTTCAGGTTCTAATTAAATTTAAAATCTGAAATATAATTATTGCCCACATATAGAATTAAATAAATAGGTAAACCAAATAACCGTAACATGAGGCTCATCTACAGCAGCACTGGCTGGGAACTCCTGAAGTTTTGCCTTCATTCCTCACACAAACAAGCATCCTCAATATTCTGAGGATTTCCATACATTAGCAACATTTTCCTATCTGGAGTAGATTGTGATGGTTGTTGTTGTTGTGTGCTTTCAAGTAGTTTATGGTACAGTAAGTAAACATATCACCATTTTTGTCTGAAGCTGAGAGTGTGTGTCTTGCCCAAGGTCACATTTTCCATGGCTGAATAGAGAATTGAATTCTGATCCCCAGAGTCATAGAGTCATCCTTACTGAAATGCTTACTTCAGAGTAGTACCCTTGACATTGCCTCACCCCAGGTTTATTGACTGCTGCCAGGGAATTTATCAAAAGTAATCAAAATCTTCACTTATAAAAGCAAGTTTATTTCCTTGGTTTATAATAATATGGTATGTTCAGCTTTGAAGTTTCACTGGAAAATATTCTATTGTGCTTTTCCAAAACAAGAAAAAATCTGTCCAGAACATTTCTTTTAACAAGCTAAAATCTATTATTACTAGAGGAATGTTTGCCAGAATTCTGGCGTATGTTTACAATGATAGGGTTAAGAAAATTTGGAAGAAACTAAGCTTGGTAAGAAGCTGATAAACACACACTGTGCTTATGGGGACACTGCCCAGCAGCATTGGGAACTTTGATTTCTTTTATTTATCTGCATTTGACTTACACATATAGTCATCCATTTACAACCCTGCCAGATCTCACAGAAGTTGGAATACATGAACGTGATTTGTAGCATCTCATTTTACAATCCCAAAAGACAGAGTGCTCTGTTGTATAGATCTCATTGCTCTCCAAAGACATTATTTAACTCCTGGCACTATTGACTGGAGTCAAGGTTTAAAGACAGATAGCTGTAAACAATGACTCTTGGATACTCTCTGAGAATAGCTAGGGTGTAGCCCCTTAGAAACATCGACCTGGAATAATCACAATATATTTTGGATGCATTTCTGGAATTGGCAGAGTCTTCAGATAGGACGCAATCATTCTGAGAACTTGTGCTTATTACTTATTGTTGTGCAATGAGGGCCAGCATCTCTGTGTGAGGGTGCTCTTAAGAACACAAAAGGGAGGTGTGGTGCGGCCCAGTGCCTTGTACGATATGGAGTTCTGTTTGCATCCCAAGGTGAACTTGGTAGTCACTTGGTTAGAGATTAAAGAAGGCTCTCTTTCTATTGAGAAGCTAATTGAAAAGAGGGGTCAAAATAACTTGTGAAGTATCTGGCTGTGATTTGAGGCTTTTGACAACTATCCTTGTGAAATGTACAATTTAGAAGAACACGTGATTGAAGACCTGGATACATATTAGAAAATAGGAGGAGGAAAATGATTGTTCATTGATTTAGTCAAACTACAAAAAAAAGATACTAATTGTGTTCTATGAATATTTTCATGGCTTGGGTAAGAGTTTTAATTTAATAATTTAAGCAGAAGCACACCTCCCAGATTCTTGATGAATTCAGACTAGGGGATGGTACTTGGCTTTATGGACAACGGGATGGATTTTCTTTCATTTTAAGCACTTGATAGATTCACCTAAACAAATGCAACTGAAAGGAGGGAACTGCAATTACAGTTCACAGAATCGCATTATATGGTCAGTGTAAACTCATATAATGCACATTGAACTGCATTGAACTGGATTATATGAGTCTGTTCTGCCATATAATCCAGTTCAATCCACATTGTAATTGCAGTGTACGTGGGACCTGTGTTCTAAGCTAGGTTTGATGCCCAACATTTTGAATATTAACAAGATGATTAAAAAATATGGGTAAAATCCAGGTTTTGATCCATGTAGATTAAATCTGGATCCAAACAAGTATTTCTGTTCTATTCTATTTTTTCTGCTTTATTTTATGGAACTACTGATAGCATAGAAAATAAGGGCACAGGCTAATGGTCTTGATCAAATCTGAGTTCTACTATGAACAGTCTAAGTTGAGGGACCCAGCATCCTACTGTATCACCAGGAATCTGTGGTGAATAATAATAGCACGGTTTCAGGATTTCACATGAACTAAGATTTCATATTGTTTTGTTTCTTTGTGGTTGGTAATGGTTGATTGTTCATGTGGCTGTTTCTCACATTTGCCTTAGAAGATCTGATGGGGACATACCAGTGGCAATAAATGATCTAGTGAATGTAGAAATGTCTTTGTGTGTGTGTGTGTGTGTGCGTGCCCCCATGAAATAATTCCATCCTTGACAGATGTTATTGTTACATAATGGAATCGTTTCATGGGGCATGCAAACGTCCAAGGCAAAGGAGGAAAATCCAAGGAAAGATATCCAAGGCAAAGGAGGGAAATTGTCTTGCTTTCCCTTGCTTGATTTGAAATTATTAGTTATCCTGAATAACATGGGTTTTAACAGTGTAATAGAATGATTGACAACTGGAAAATAGAGGGAGAAAATGTGGAGGCAGTGACAAACTTTGTATTTCTAGGCACAAAGATCACTGCAGATGCAGACTGTGCCCAGGAAATCAGAAGACGCTTACTTCTTGGGAGGAGAGCAATGTCCAGTCTCGATAAAATAGTAAAGAGTAGAGACATCAGACTGGCAACAAAGATCCGCCTAGTCAAAGCCATGGTATTCCCTGTAGTAACCTACAGATGTGAGAACTGGACCTTAGGGAAGGCTGAGTGAAGGAAGATCGATGCTTTTGAACTGTGGTGTTGGAGGAAAGTTCTGAGAGTGCCTTGGACTGCGAGAAGATCCAACCAGTCCATCCTCCAGGAAATAAAGCCCGACTGCTCATTGGAGGGAAGGATACTAGAGACAAAGTTGAAGTAATTTGGCCACATCATGAGGAGACAGCAAAGCCTAGAGAAGACAATTATGCTGGGGAAAGTGGAAGGTAAAAGGAAGAGGGGCCGACCAAGGGCAAGATGGATGGATGGCATCCTTGAAGTGACTGGAATGACCTTGAAGGAGGTGGGGGTGGTGACGGCCGACAGGGAGCTCTGGCGTGGGCTGGTCCATGAGGTCACGAAGAGTCGGAGACGACTGAACGAATGAACAACAACAACAATAGATGGGCAACTGCTTTAGGCTAGACCAGTGGTTCCCAACCTGTGGACCGTAGACCACCAATGGTCCCCAAGAACTAAAATATGGTCCACAGCCTAACCGTTACTACACTATTGCAACAAGAGCGACTGGTCTTGAAAAATCCTCTTATAGTGCTAAGACAATGAGAATGTCGAAAGTGGAGAGGCTGACTACTCACAAAAGGCTCAACAACAAGCCTCCTGGCAGCTGCTTCTCCTCCTCCCTCCCCCTGAGCAGAGTTGTTCCATATGGTGCCTGGAAGCAGGGGTGCCTTGGTGTCTTCATTTTTAGGCTTTTTCCTGGGGTTATTTGGGGTTCTGATTTTAAAAATTGCATTGGATAGATCCCATCAGCTCTAGATTTTTAAATATGGTTTTCTGTGGGCAAGCAGATGGTGACTACTGGATGGCATATCCGAAACTAGAGCTGATGTGGTCTATCCAATGCAATTCTCTGAATTAGCACCCCAAACAACCAAAATGAATCTAAAGTTGACCAAAAACAGGTTCATAACCCTTTGGTACTAATGTTGGAGAGTGGTCCCTAGTCAAGTAGTCTCTGGTCAAAAAAGGTTGAGAACTACTGGGCTAGATGGTTGCACCTCCTTTAATAATCAATATTTTTCTGCCCTAATGCCCACCAGAGCAGCTTCTCATTGGGGTGGGGGGCTTTGGGCAATTTTAAGTTGTAGAATATGGTGATTTTACAAAAGAAAGTGACTCTAAATGGCCTAGGGGCACCCCAAATGTGTTGAAAATCCCCAAGTGCTCTACACAGCACTCTTTATGCCTAGGGTCTCTGAGATCCATGAAACAAACAAAAAAATCCACAATTATGTCTACAGCAATAAAAGACAGAAAGTTCGTGATATAGACAGTTCACATTAACCAGGTGATCATTATGCAATGGCACCTGCTATATTCCATAATACATGACATATATACTTTGCCACTGTGTACATTAGAAGCTTTGTATTTAAAAAGCATTCCTTGTGAGATTGCCATATCAAATGTTGAGTGGAGGCATTCATCCTAATTGTATTTCCTGAGGACATGATCTATGGTTTGAAATTTCAACACGTATAGAAGTTTAAGCTGCAGTAGTCAGATCAATAAACATAATGCTTTTACAAGTTGCTACTCATAAGGGCTATCTGTCTTCTAGCATTAAAGATGTGCAATTGAAAATCTGCTGTGGATTTCCTCTATAATATACCATTTTATGTCTTGTATGTTAGAAATCATCAAAGGTATATATAGTCAACATTTGTCTGAATAAGGCAACAGGATTGACAACTTTTTTCCCTAAAGAAAGTCTGGAAAAGAAACTGCTATTACAAATGTGAGTCATCCAGTCTTTTTTTTTTTTTTTTTTGACCAAAGACAAGGAGAAAATGATGCAGAGCTAACATATCCAAGAGAAAGCTATATATGAAGTTTCAAAGCTGGGTAAAAGCTGTCATTGGATAACAAGCAATAAACAAATGTCTTTAATGTATTGTTGAAGTCTTTCATGGCCGGAATCACTGGGTTGTTGTAGACCTCACAACCTCTGAGGACGCCTGCCATAGATGCAGGCAAAACCTTAGGAGAGAATGCTCTGGAGCATGGCCATACAGCCCGAAAAACTTACAAAAAACCCAAATGTCTTTAACATCTATAAAACCTGTTCAACTGAATGAAAAGCTGCCTAACTAGGAAAGTATCTACAGTTTATAAGCTAGATTCTTTATATGTGCTACAATATATAAATGATGAAATGTACTGTGTTTACTTTACAAATGTGAGGAATGTTCTTTTAAAGAATAAATGTGGCTAGACTATAGAAGTAACATGCCTAGGATATATAATGGATATGGAAGTTAATGCATACACTGGGAGTGTCTGCAGAATATAATGAACTTCAACAGTTATTTTACTTAGCAATGTATAATTATTATCAAGCCGCATGTCTATTTTCTATAATATATGTTTTCAAAGAAGCTTAAGAGATTCTTACAGGGAATGTTGATTATGATCTACCTATGAAGTAATACTGTTGTTTACTTTCTTGACAGTTTGTGGTCAAAATGGTTAACTCTAAGCATCTTTAGGTAGATAGAGATTGACAAGAATGAGGCAAAAACTTTAACTACAAAGATATAAGGTTAGAAGAATCATGCCTACTTCAGAGAGTATAACTATGTATACCAGTTGCTGGAAAACAGGCATAGAAGTGTACTGTTGTGCTGAAGTTGCTACTGCTGTTTTTTAAACAGACCTTTATGTACTTCATAGCACCATAACTATAGTGCTACATAATGGATTCCAGCCTGACCACCCAAGTCCAACTACCAATATGCAGCTGCTGGGATTGGCAGAGATCCATTCTCCTGCTGATTAAAAAGCAGTTGCTTAATATCCCCACTTATTTCCATGAGCAATCTCTGGTGTGACAGGCAGAAGGTCCATTGTCAGAAATCCCCCTCATGACAGAGATCACTTATGTGAGGTGGGTAGGAATGTCAGTTCATCACTTCTCAACTGTCAGCAGACTGGACCCCTGTCAATCCCAGCAGCTACTACCTGGTAAATAGGCCTTGGGCACTTTCACAGTCTCTATGTAGCTTCTAAACTAGGGGCTATAGAGATCACAAATACATATCAGTTATGAATGTATATCTGATGGTTACATATTTATAACTGCACAACAAAATTCTGGCCAACTTTATTTATACCTCTGATTTTCTATCCAGACCTGGAGCTCAAAATGACTTACATATTACAGTGAGTATATAGACACAAAAACATAACACAAACAACATAATAATAAAGTATTAGCAATATTAAAACAATTTAAACATACAATTACACTGAATCCTCTGGATCCGTGGGTTCTTGATCTCTTTTTTCCATCAAATTTGCCTCATCAGATCCTATCTATAAAGTGGGGACAGCATGAACATGGAGGAACTGAAGCATCTATGCATACATCACTGCTATTTAACAATGTGGGATGCTAACAATTGGGGTTTTTTTTTTTTGCAACTTCAGGAGATTCTGGCAACCAAACCACTGCAGATTGGGAGGAGGCATTGTAAAAGCATTAAAAATATACTTAAAATAGTGCAGCACCATTTAAAAGTCTTTTATTTAAAAATTTCAGTTCTGTTGGAATGAAAAAAATATTTGATCTCCAATGGGAGGACATCAAAGAGGTGACTATTCTGATTTCACAGTGCTATCTGAAGTAGGTTATGTTTTTGGAGCTTCCCACTGTGAAGTTGTGAATATGAGCTTCACATATGCTCAATGTGAAAACAGAATGGTAGATTTAATAGGTCTTGAGTCTGATCCAGCATGGATATTTTTATACATGCAGTTCAGTTGTGTCAACTGTTCCCATATAAGAAGTTAGAGATTGAATAGTTTGTCAGATTAAACATTTCTTGATTTCCCTGCCACAGTACAGTACCATTCAGAGGTAATATCAATTGATTTCCCAAGACAGCATCCTAGAGAAGGTACTTGTGATGGAACCACCATTAAGAGGTCCATTCAGACAGAGAATAAATTGGAGTAGAAAGTTCTTTTATCAGTAAGCCATCTTGTTTTTCTTTGGCAAGGTCCCTTCTGTGTCCTGAGTTAGAAGGAGGAAAAGGAATAGGTAAGAGGCTAGTTGAATTAGTAGCCACGGCTGGATGATCCATCATATGGCTTACTCAGTATAACCTATCTGTCATGACTTTTAGTAATTCCTAGTACTCTCCAGGAACAGCTCCTAATTATCTTTTACAGTTGGTATTATAAAGACACCTGGGTAAGATCCAACTTCTTTATGATTTGCTGGATTTCTAAAGCAGTATTCCATTTTAAATGCTGTCTTTGGCTGAAAATAAGTCATTTTTCTCTACAGTCCCTCATAATCCTTTAGAGCTGATTTGCAGGGTAGGATGAGAGACTCTTGAATGAGGATGAATTCATGAAGATTGCTTGGTTTCCTTGAGAGAAAATGCTGTCGTCCATGAAAGGAAGACCCTGAAAGACAGGAAACCCTAATTGAGTGGCTGAGGTTACATTGGAGCTGTTGTTTTGAAAGGGCAAACTCAAATAGACAGCTGTTCTAGTTACCAAATTAAAACAAGGGTGGCCAGCTTTTGTGTACAAATCTGCCCCTTAGGATTTTTTTACTACGGGCTGCAAAATAAGCTACTCTCCGCTTCATATAACTTTGGGAGCTGTGCA
The DNA here is from genome assembly GCF_037176765.1 of Anolis sagrei. NCBI lineage: Eukaryota > Metazoa > Chordata > Lepidosauria > Squamata > Anolidae > Anolis > Anolis sagrei. The sequence continues at coordinate 56,594,517 of NC_090021.1, forward strand.
AGTGCGATTGCAAAGCACCTTGAAGAGCTTTATGCTCCATAGCTCAAGCATGAATTTTCAATAAATATTCACCTCAGATCAATCAATTTCACACTTTTTTGGTTAAACGAGTGCTTCTCTTTGTCCCTGATCTAAGCAAGGAAAATACTAGAGTCCTAACATTCACCAAAACCTTTTTTCTCAGTCTAGGTCACCTTTCCCTATCAGCTCATTTGTTTTACTTTAAAAGGTGTCTGTTAGCGGAACCCAGACTTCATGTATGTTTGCTTACCACCCTAATACCTCCTACAGAGATAACGTAATCAAAGAAATGTGAATGTTTTAATGAGGCACATGTAGGACATTCCTTATTTTGGGGGTTATTTTTTAAAAAGACAAAATATGTACACAGTTCAGTAGTTACACAGGTGGAGCACCAATGAAAGGTTTAGCTGGGTATTGGAAGCTCTGCTGGTTTAATTTCAGTTGGAGGACATTGATCCATTGGAAGTGCAGTTTTATTAGAAAACGTTTTCAGTGCCTCTGCAGAATTATTATTATTATTATTATTATTATTATTATTAATAATAATAAATAACAATTAAATAATAATTATTAATAATTAAATAATAATAAATAATAATAATTTAAGCTTTTAATTATATTAATTACAATGGATTTCATTTGGTGCATATACACATAAAAAAGTACCACATAGTCATATTCTTGAATATTGATGTCAACAGTTAAACAAACTTATATAATGTATAAATTTACAATTCTTGTGAAGGCACCTTATCTTTTTATACATTCTATGTAATTGACTTTCCGTTGTCACTCCAGGATAACCAAATAAAGATTAGAAACCATCCTTAACTATATAATTTGTTTTGTTTGACATTTTCCTTTTATATTGTTAAGTTTCCAAACTCACACAGAAATATAAAAAAAATTAAATGTCTAAACCTATTAAGACCCAATATTTTTTTTTTTCAAATACAGTAAAATGATGTCCAGTTGTTCTGGAAGTTCTGTATAGATTTGTCTTTCAATATACAAAAGAGTTTATCCATCTCTGTTAATTGAATAGATTTTTTTTCTGTGCATCTAGATGACTGCATGCTTCCTGCTTCCCCACACCCTCAGCCCATCAATGGCACAGCATATTTTGTCCACGCAATTTCATGGGACTTACTTTTAATTGAATTGTAAGCAAAACACATAAGAAGGCTAGAGAGTATGTGAACTGACCTCTCATCTTTTTGCTCTAAGTTTGACCACACTGAACCACTTGGGATGTGTACTTTACTAAAGGAAAGGGTGAGTGAGAAACAGAATAGAAGGAAAAGGTGAGAGCAACAAAAAAAAATGAAGAAGAAAGGAAAAACAATGTGGGGTTGGTAAGTTGGAATATGAATTTGGAGTGAGAAGTTTAATTTACCTGAACCTATAGTGGGTTAAAGCATTGAGCTGCTGAGCTTGTTGATCAAAAGGTCGCAGGTTCGATTCCGGGGAGTGGCGTGAGCTTCCGCTGTCAGCCCTAGCTTCTGCCAACCTAGCAGTTCGAAAACATGCAAATGTGAGTAGATCAATAGGTACCGCTCCGGCGGGAAGGTAACGGCGCTCCATGCAGTCATGCCGGCCACATGACCTTGGAGGTGTCTACGGACAACACTGGCTCTTCGGTTTAGAAATGGAGATGAGCACCACACCCCAGAGTCAGACATGACTGGACTTAATGTCAGGGGACTACCTTTTTTACCTATACCTTCTCCCTTTCTAATCAACAATTGCGTGTGAAGATTTATTTTTTGTGAAGATTTATTTTTTCAAGTGTTCAGTTCTGTGTCAACAGTAATAAATACATTGAAACCTTACCAAGGAATTAAATGGGCTTTACTTCAGAGTACATATGAAGAGGGCATGAAATTTAGAAAATGAATATTTTGGCTCCAAATTTGTAATTCACCAAAATCTTCATGGTTTAATTGAGTTCTTTGACTCAGATTCGTGCTGGAAAAAGTTGTGAGATGGTAATGCTTTGTTCTATTTCATAAAACATTTAGATCAGAGGTAATAGAACCTATGACCTTCAAGATGTTGTTTGACTGCAGTTCCCATTAGTCCTAACTAGCACAGCTTGTGCTGAGAGATTATGCGTATTTAATGCAACAACATCAGGATGGTTTCGTGTTCTCCTTTAAAGTAAAGACTATGATTTGTCTGCATTCAGAGTAATTAAATTAACTTTTTGACATTCTGATCATAGCAGTCTCTTTAGTTCAGCTCAGCTTGTGCTTGCCTGCCTCTGTAGTAGATTTTTACACTTGATCTTAGTCAAAAGTCAGAGAAACAGTTTTTGCTTGGAAAGAATCTATTCCACATTTGTAACTTGGTAACAGGGATACTCCTCCTCCTCATCATCATCATTTATGTCGCATCTTTGCTTCCAGAGTTGAGGCCTATGGCAGTTTACAAATCAAAATAATTAAATACAGTAAAAAGATGCAAGACCATTAGTCGAAATAACTTAAAATATACTAATTAAAATGAATCTAAAAGCTTTTTTAAAAAACCTTCAATACAATTAAAATAACACGGCAGCAAGCAAATTTTGTTGTTGTTGTTCATTCGTTCAGTCGCTTCCGACACTTCGTGACATCATGGACCATCACATGCCAGATTGCCCTGTCGGCCGTCACCACCCCCAGCTCCTTCAGAGTCAAGCCCGTCACTTCAAGGATACCATCCATCCATCTTGCCCTTGGTCAGCTCCTCTTCCTTTTTCCTTCCATTTTCCCCAGCATGATTGTCTTCTTTAAGCTTTCCTTTCTTCTCATGATGTGGCCAAAGTACTTCATCTTTGCCTCTACTATCTTTTCCTCCAATGAGCAGTCGGGCTTTATTTCCTGAAGTATGGACTGGGTTGGATCTTCTGGTGATCCAAGGCACTCTCAGAACTTTCCTCCAACACTACAATTCAAAAGCATCTATTTTCCTTCGCTCAGCCTTCTCAATGGTCCAGCTCTCACATCCGTAGATGACTACGAGGAATACCATACATGACAATAATATGGTGACTTTATGGCAAGAAATCTTTGATTAATCCAGTGCATGCTGGGGGGCATTATGGAAGGAGGTATTCAGTGTCTTCTTCTGTAGTATCTGCAATCTGGGTACACAACAACCAATGGAGGGTTTACTCAGGGCAGATCCAGACAGCCTTTTATTCCAGAAGCATCCATGTTTTAAAAATGTGGATGTTTCTGGGAGGCTGTATACACCCACCCCAGAAAATACACACTTTCTGGGATGGGTGTCTAGATGTTGTATTTCCCAGTACAACATCGGGAGACTAACCCCCTTCCTCAGAAGCCCCCCAGTGGCCATCTCAGGGAGGCCGGGTGAGTATTTTTCCTGGTTTGTAGTGAATTAATTCGAGACTGTCCTTTATTGTAGTAGATACTGCAGTAAAGGTACTTTCTGGATGGGACCTCACATAGCTCCATTCCTAATCTGTTGATGTGCTGCAGAGGTGCTCCCTATCACATTCCAGATGCACTTAAGCAGCTGAGTAATAAGGAGCAGATTTATGCTCAGAGTATTTATTTTTATTTATTTATGAACTACATTTCTATATCACTTTTCTCACCCCTGGGGGGACTCAAAGCAGTTTACAACATAATAAATGGCAAATTCAATGCCTCATATATCACATATCTAAATCAATAACATATAACAATAACATATAACTGTAGATAAAAAAACATTAAAACTATAAAAACATCAAACATAGACATAAGCATGAAACATATTATTGCTGCAATTAACAATGTAGACCCTGTCTCTTCCCCCCCCCCCATCCCCAACTCTCTCGCCATAGCGTTTCAGCCCTTCTTTTATACTCTCCTTCTTTTATATACAACACTTTGTCCCCTGAAGTTAATAAGTGGTAGAGAGGATGGAACTGTGCCTGGCTGCTGCTGTTTACTAAAGGAAGGAGCGGAAAATCAGGATATGTGCTCCATCAGCCTTTTAATTGGATCTTGACCTACACAGTACAACACCTTTACCCATGTCCCTCACCTCACCCCTGAAGTCTATTGTTTGATTTGCTTTTGGCCCAAGTATAATCAAAATATAAGGTCTGTTTTTTTCACAATTTCAGGTCTCAATGGGAGTTGTGAAACTTGAGGGATATTATATACACTGCCCCCACTCGCAAATATGTTAGCTGACCTATATGTCTGAGGGCCCTTCCACACAGCCATATAACCCAGAATATCAAAGTAGAAAATCCCACAATATCTACTTTGAACTGGGTTATCTGAGTTCACTTTGCCATATATTCTAATTCAAAGCAGATAATGTGAGATTTTATTCAGCTATGTGGAAGGGGCTTTAGTCATTTTAATGCTGTTGCTGTGCATCTTCAAGTTGAACTGAACTTATAGTGACCCTCTCTTAGTATTTTTTTTTCAGCAAGAGATAATCAGAGGAGACTTGTCATAGCCTTACTCTAAGCTTGACTTGACCGGGTTCTCCCAATGAATTTCAAAGGCTGATTCGGGATATATAGCCTTAGTTGCTTGGAGTTCTAGTCTAACATTCAAATCACTCTTCTATAGTTGTCCCTTTGATCAAAGTGTAGTCCTAATTCCAAGTAGCACATAAATTGGCTGCATTTAAAGAACTGTTCTTCAATCATTCAGTAATTTATGTCATGTTTCTAACCTAGCAGTGCTAGCAACTGGATTTAGAACAGTGGTTCTCAAACTGTGGGTCCTCAGATTTTTTTAGCCTTCAACTCCCAGAAATCCTAACAGCTGGTAAAGTAGTTGGGATTTCTAGGAGTTGTAGGTCAAAACATCGGGGGACCCACAGGTTGAGAACCACTGATTTAGAAAAATAATAATGGTATATCTCTGCATTTGTTGGCTTGCCTCTTCATGTTCATTTATACACATTTCTCCCAATGGTTATATTTTACATTCAGTTCTATCATTTACTGTCTCTTCATAAATCAAAGAAAATACCAGAAAAAAAACACAGTAACCAAAATTTGTCCATTGAATAGTTTTGTATAAATGAGCCCATACAGACATTGCTTGCTTGACCTTGTCAAAGTTATAATAGCCTGGGGCAAAACACATGGAGGAGATGCCTAGAGAAAGCCACACAGTAGAGCCACTGTTAGAACTGCTGAAAACCAAAGTGATGTGGACCGTTCCGATGTCATGCATATTTTGGTTAGTGCAGCCATGTCTTGAAACCCAAAACGCCTTGCATGCAAGTTCCCAGCAGTTCCCTGATTTGACCTGTGTTTAGCTGTCCTTCCAGAATTCATGATAAGCGCTCTCAAAACCAAGTTATACAAGGCCATTAAAAACTCATCATTTCTCAGCCCACAGCTAATGCAGTATCATTAAACCCATTAAAGGGTTGATATCATCAAAGAACCAACTTTGTTTAAAGCTGGAATAAATAGGTGTTTGGCAAGATATCATGTGATTGTCTTAAATCCACTCTCTAATATCACCTCACTACACCTTGTTCTGTTCAACAAGCTTTGATTTTCTGAAAATAATGCTTTGAACAACACTTTACAAGATCCTCATCTCTTGTTGTGCTCCTTGATGTCAGGAGCGGTGGATTTTACAGAACATTAAATACATACTTAGGAATTGCTCACTGAAGTCGGCCTCACACTGGCACTATTGTTGGGCATTGAGGTTTCTGGATTCATCTGGATTCAGCCCACTTGTTCTTGTGTCTTCCTAGCTTGTCTTGTACTGTTTATATACATTGTACAAGAAAATACGCCATGGTGTCCAGGAATTACATCAAATTTCACTTTCGTGATTGATATTCCTCAGCATTTCATGATAGTAAATGGAAGATATGCGAGTCTGATAGTTTGTTTATTGTATTTAATTTGTGAACGTACCTATTAATGCATCTTGACACCACTTTAACTGCCATGGTTCAATACTATGGAATCCTGGGATTTGTAGTTTCATGAAGCACTAACATCTTTTGAGCCAATCAAGACTGTCTCAAAACAAAGTCCTGTAATCTGGAACTACCAGACGGAACTGTGGTGGTAGTAGGACAGAGACAAAGCACTCCCCCAATGATCTGAAAGCTATAGTAGGCTTGTATAGGAAGCCAGTGTCCTTTTTATGTAGCATAAATAGCCACATGCAAGCATACACCACAAAACACTATAGCCATTGTGCAGTGCATAATGTGCACACACAATGGAAAGTAGACAGTTCACAATTGCAAAGCATATTTACAGTGCAATTGATAGAATGCACAATTGCAATACAGTGTATACAATACGCAACCTAAAGGTGGCAGAATAAATATGCAAAGTATAAGGTCCATAGTGGCAATGTACAATTGTAAAGACAAGACATCAGGAGAGAATGCTTCTGGAACATGGCCATACAGTCCGGAAAACTCATAGCAACCCAATATGATTTAATTTTGTAATTTATGCTTTCTATTCAAGAAAATTATAATTTTTAAATGGTGGCATAGATAACTGTTTCAATGATCCGTTGTTATACTGAAATCCATACGTTTGCCAAATTAAGCCAAACAGAGTAGAAAGCAGGATTTAATTTTTAACACTGAAGAAAATAAATGAAGTAAATCTTAAGTCATTATGCTGCCTTGTAAAATTTATTTATTTATTTATCTACGTCATTTCTATCCTGTCCATATCAGCCTGAAGGTGACTCAGGGTGGCATACAAGTCGGCAACAATTAAATGCCATATATAAAAATACATACATCGATAAAAGCAGCAGACATCATCATACATTTAAAATCATAAAAAGCAATAAATAATAAAAATGTAAAAATGATGTCTTCTTGTTCAAATCCTCAACCATTCCATCGTCTTAGCCATTCTAAGTTCATTTCCGATTTCAGTTTCTCTGATCAAGCTGTGGTTCTGAAGACTTGCTCGAAGAACCAAGTTTTCACTCTTTTTTGAAAAGTCAGGAGGAAGGGGGCTGATCTAATATCCCTAGGCAGGGAGTTCCACAGCCAAGGGGCTACCACCGAGAAGGCTCGTACCCCCTAAACGTGCTTGTGAAGCAGGCGGGATCGAGAGCAGAGCCTCCTCAGATGATCTCAAGTTCCTATAAGGTTCATAAGGAGAGATGCATTCGGATAAATAAGCTGGTCCAGAACCATTTAGGGCTCAAAGAAGTGAGCCAAAGAAGTGATATGTTGTTTCATATGAACTTGAAATAGTAAATTTTAGGGCTGTGCAAAAAGTCATTTGTGCCTTGTATGGAGGACCTTGCATGATTGGGGGCGGAACATTCTGTCATAGTTTTTTACCAAGTTGTTGGAAACAGGCTAGTCATCATTTACTGGAATAGAAGGGTCAGTGGTCTGACTCAGTTGAAGGTACCGTATATTCCGGCATATAAGACGACTAGGCGTATAAGACGACCCCCAACTTTTCCAGTTAAAATATAGTTAAGACGACTCCCAGGCATAAGACTACACCCGCATATAAGACGACCCCTGACTTTTGAGAAGATTTTCTTGGGTTAAAAAGTAGTCTTATACGCCAGAATATACTGTAGCTTCTTTTGCTCATATCCTTTCATCTTAAAATACTTCAGCTATATTCAGAATCTGCTGTGTTATATCCAGAAAAATTTCATTCTGTGAAAAAAATTCCATGGCCACAGAAAAATGTACCTACATTCAAAGAAACTCTCAGAAGCAATTCCTTTTTATCTTCAAACTATGTCTGGTGCCATATGACTAAGAGAAGTCAAACCGTCCTCACCTGTGTTTCATAACTGTTGGCAGAATTTTGCAGGTGCTCTTGAACTCTTCATAAACTTTAGCTGCAATACTGTACATCCATACATGAGCTAGGTTCCCTTTTGCCCCAACAGACTTAACTTCTGAGTAGACTTAGGATCATACAGCAAGTCAGCTATACTCAAGGTCCATTTTTCTAACAGTTGTTAATACAGACTTCCCTTTTAACCAAAACCTACTCCTGATAGATTAGCTGTAATTATGGCCTATGGTACAGTCACTGAATTCTTCATTTGTACAGGGGTTTGCATTGCACCAAAGGAAGATTAGGGTCAGCTCTCTGTTGCTTAAATAATTTGCCTGGTACGGCACTTTGCTTAGAAGGCTGGGGGGTGGGGGATGGGGGATCACATTGCAATGCAAGGGCAAAGCAGTGATCTATGCATTCACTTTTGTTTCTCAAGACTGGGGTGGAGAACGTAACATGCAAGCTTAATTGATTGTAATTTTACCCTTCTAGCTCTTGCTTGGAACCAGTAAAAATGGACTCTCTCAAAATTATATGCATGTTTTGGACAAGACCATTGAATGATTCCATAGATTTTCACCAATATGAAATGTCCTCATACCATTCTTTTCCTATTTTCTTCTAACTGCAAGTCAAATAAGCCAGGAATTGTTTCCTGTTAAAGATGCTTTTCCATTAGATCCAAACACAGAAAAATACGAATGCTATGCATGGGGAAAGCCAGGATCATAAACCATGGTTTTAACACACACACACCACTTTAATGAGTAGATTGTTGTGTTGAGAATGGAGAGTAGAAGAAGCAACATACATTGATACAAGGGGAATTTATGATGCAACTCAGTAATCCAAAGCGTAAAACACTAAATAGGTTGGTATGGCCCCATGTTCACATAAATCTGCATCTCTACCAGAATTTAGGAGAGAAGTATTCATTTATTTCAGGTGATATCATGATCACGGTAGGAAACTGTACCAAAAAATAAGCAGAGCTAGAAGACACTTGATAAAATATCGAGAGGTTAAGGACCTCTTCACACTGGACATTTTTGCCCCATTTTGCCGCTTTTATTTGCGGCAAGGACTATGCCTGCCATGCGCCATTTCACAACACACAGCAGACCCCACCTTCATTCCTTCCAAAGTGGAGGGGAAGCGCCACAAGGTGCTTTCTTCACCATTACGGGGAGGATATTGAGCCACCTGCATTTTCCTCCCCTTTTTGCCATATGATGGCAGAAAGGGCAGTGGGGCAATGTGCGTTGCTGCTCTTTCTGCCATCTGATAGGGACGGTGCCAACACACCCTGTCCCATCCCCATCAGATGGGACCCTGTTGTGCCTTGTCTTTCATGGTGCAACAGCACGGACCAATAGGGCCGTATGAAGAGGTCCATAGTCCAATATCACCTCGAGGACCACTTCATGATTAGTTGGGGTGCTGCGCTCTACTCACCTAGATGTTCAAGTTTTACATTACTTTGAATTCTCACCATGAAATGAAGAAACCAGAGATATGGGAAAATAAACTGCATTTATTGACCTAGTTGAACTTAACATCCTGAGCAGCTAAATATGTTGGGGGAGCAATGTAATTTGGGTCATGACAGAGGGCCAGATATCACCTCATAACCACCTCCTCACCTATGTTGGGTGAAACATCTGACCCTGGGGGAACTCCATGGTGATGGAATCATATGCTGGCTCTGGCTGGCCATTACTGGAAGGCCATACTAGGGGTACCTCCTCCAAAGCCCAAGATCTCTACAGAAGAGAATGAAACCTCCATAAGGCAAGCAGAAAGGAGATTGAAGAATGCTGTAACATGTTCTTACAGTTTCTCTTTTGTTAATTTGTTCCAGCCATTGGCTATAGATATTAACACACGAATGACCTTCATATCATTTTAAGTCAGAACTTGGTGGTTGGCCTCACCTAAATTGGTCAAATTTATTGTGTATTTTGCTATTTTACCAGATGTGTTAATGAGGCTGGAAAAACTGCTTTTGCTTTAATCCTCTCCATAGTGAGTGATCTTATATTTTGATCCCTGGGGAAACAGCATTGATTCAGGCAGCCACCCAGCAATTGACAAATGCAGCCAACCATCAAATGCAGTGTTGGAAGTCTAGTCTCGTTTGACTGTCTGAGGGATCTAATGTGCAACTGCTGTCCTTGACAGACACAATTCATCTGGCCACTTGGGTTTTGGTCAGCTTGTATGAGTTGTTGAGCAGAGAGCTGTCTGATTCTTGAGATGCTTTCCAGCATCTTTCAGAAGTCTTCTGAGTTCAATCCCACACATTTGCCAAATAAAAGTCCATGTGTGTCAGGGAAAATCAGATTGTCTGATCAGTCCACTCTTTGTTTGAAAAGGTGAAGTCATTTTCTCTCTCTAACTTCAAGAAGTATTTGTAAAACATATTAGATCATTATAATCCCTAAAAATATCTGGGACTTGATCTTAGCAAATATAAGAAAACTACTTCATTCTGTTCCCTCTTAATAAGCAAATCTTTCTGACATGTGAGAGCTCCTTTATTTAATAAAGTTTGAGCTGGGCAAACCAGTTCTCTTGTAGCAAAACAATTTGGTTGCTCTTAAGAGCTCCAGCCAACAGACTGTCTGGTGGCTGAGTTAATGTAATTTCTTTTCCTAATATTTAATCAGGAATGTAACCCTTCCTCTGCCCCACTCCCTCTTAAATAAGAATCCACCTCCTTCAGCTTGGAGAACAGTTTTAAACAAACAGAAGAAGGATGGGGGCACAAAGGAGTGAAATGCTATTTTATTGAATACAGATAAAGTAACATGTTACTTTGGGACAGATATGTAAGTTTGCATTGTGAGTTAATTATAACATCAAGAGAGTTTAGCATCTTACAAATAACCATTTAGTGATACCAGATATCGCCCCACTAAATAGAGTATGCAAATGTCTGGTGAACACTCATAACTGTGAGGAAGAAGCTAGTAATATAGGAGAAAGATGGGAAATGGTATTGATATGTATTCTCACACAGACTGCTCTTTTCCATCTTGCATATTTTCATATATACAAAAAGACATGTTTAGATACACTTATAACATATTCAAACACTTATATTTGTAAGTAGACTCTCAACCATCTTAACTCATGTGCAATGGGCCTTCAATATCTGTTTTACTCCAGCCCCAACACCATAGATACCAAAAGCCATGTATGCACAAGTCCCGTTTTAAACAATGGTGTAGTAGAATGCACTCATTATATAAAATGGAGAACAACTTAAACAAGTGCCGGAGAGAGCCTCAGGATCTGTGAAATGGCAGGAGAATACAGCAAGGTAAGCCTACACTTTGACTTCATGGTTGGTGCACAGCAAAATCTAAAGTTGCTTTTTGGATTTTAAAAATATTTTTGTTCTGTAATTCATTGAATCCATGGATGCAGAACTTGTGGATATGGAAGGCCAGCTGTCCCTACATTCACAGACAGATATAACTACATGCACTACTGAGTTAAAGTTACAAAGACATGCATTGAAACACATATGGGAAAATTACCCATGATGGTCTATGAGTATGCTTAATCAGACATATATGTGCTTTCTCTCACAACTCACTTAAGTGCACCTTCCATTTTTTAAATATGCAAGTCATACCTATTTTGTAGAGCCGTCATGCATCCTTCACATTCATGCATGTGCACCACCTGTACCTATCCCATGGACACCCACTCATAACACTCATTGAGTGTAGGTGGATAAGGCAGAAGAACAAAGGATGTCTTTTTCACAACAACCTTGTTTCAACCTGATCTCTCTATCTCCTTTCTGCTCAATTGACCTCTTCTTTTCTTGGTAGCTCCTGAAAAAATATGAAAAATAACTACACAGGTAGGCAGTCTAATGTTCAAAGCTGGTATATAGGTGCTAATTTCACATACTTCGGGGCAGTGGTGTCCAACCTTTGATCCTCCAAATGTTGGAGGGCTCCAGCTCCCAGGAACTCTGGCCAACTTGTTCAATGGTAAAGAATTCTGGGACCTGAAGCCCAAAATATCTGGATAGCAAAAAGGTAGGACACCACTGCTTTAGGGGAATGCAATATGTGTTCCATAGTTTCGGTCAAAACAAATGTCTTTCTGCCGTGTGGAGTTTCTTTCAACATTGGTTTCTTCTTAGCTGTTTAAAATGCTTGTGGCAGAGCTGAGGATCCATCACCACCTTCAAATCAGGTTGGGCTGCACATCAGATGAAAGGAAAAGTATGTGATGGCAGAGCAGAAGAGTGTTAAAAGGTAGATTTGAGTTTCATCTGACTTTAAGGAAGGGTCTTGTGAAGACATTTATTTTCCAAAGAAGACTTCCTCAAGTTGACTGTCCTGAGCGGGAATGGTATGTTTCACATTTGGAGGAAACCAATTAAGCAAAAGGTTGTCCTGAAACTACAGAATCTAACATAATAAACAAGTCAGTAATAGTCAATAATTACTTGATTTTCCTTTCTTAGATTTTTATTTCCTATTTCCTTATGAAAAACTGGATAAAATGTTCATTATGATATAAATTTTTATTTCTGCTCACTTGGCCAGTTTTCCCAAATAAGTGCCAATAAAAACTTTATGGTACCCTGTATCACTAGATTGTTTATCTTGTGTATTTTGTTTTTTGTCCTTGGTTTGCATCTCTTTTCTTGGTAGAATGCATAGTTTCCATGGAAACTAATGAAGGCCCTTTGCAATGTAGGGATCCATGGTAAATGGGGAGCTGCTGCATAATGCTCTGAATCAGAGAAATACAAGTACAATCAAAAGAGTGCCACAAAATGCATTGAATGGTCTCCTTGAAATCCAAGTATTTTTCCTTTTTTCATGGCATTTTTTCCCAAGGACATGTTGCAGCTGGAATTCTGGGATGTCATATAGAGGTTTTGGCATTACCACCACAAATATTTCACCTGTTAATAATCTCCCTCTCTTTCCTGCTTTTTAATGTATGAAACTGAACAGATGGCTTCAGAGGTCAGTGAGCTCCTTCTTTGCATGTGTTTAAATGGATGTTGGATGGATTTATCTTCTGAGTGTTTTTATTGTGTATTTGTGCAATGGCAAAGATTTGGACTAATGGCCTTTGTGGTCTCTTCCATTTCGGTTCTATAAATCGAGAAAACTGTGGTCTTCTATCTCTAGAACACAGGTGTCAAACTAATTTTCATCAAGGGCCACATCAACCTTATGGTTGCCTTCAAAGGGTTGTTTGTAACACTGTATAAATGTAACTATGTTGCCCTGGCATTGGAAGCCTCACATAAAATAGGTGGCAGGCTGGATTTGGCCTGCAGGTCTTGTGGTTGGCATGTGTGCTCTAGAATATACATGCACACAAGCAAAAAAGAGACCTTAGATGTTAGAGCCAGGCAGTGTGAGGAGGTTCCAACATAAGGGCAGCTTGGATCTCTAGATTGGTAATAAAATATTGAAAATAATAAGCTTTCATGGCAAGCAGGCAGTGGAGAGCAAAATCTCAACAGTAATGTGATCTCTAGCTTAGACAATGATGGTCGAAAGAGTAGCTGCAAGCATTCCACTTGAGGGAATGGACCAAAGCCATAAGCCCCACCATCAGAAGGTGCTGGTGCAAATTCCAGCAACGTAAGCACATACAGGTTGAATAATCTAATGCTCCTTCATCTTTGGGTCCAGCCAAAGCGTATTGGACAAGGGAGGAAATTTGCTCCAGGAGGAAGCTAATGGGTGATAACTTCAGAAATACATGATTAGAAGCAGAACTCGGATACTATAAGTGAAACCTATGGGGCATCAGCATTGTAGAATGAGTGCAGTTTGACATCGCTTTGACTGTCATGGCTCAGTGCTATGGAATCATGGGATTTGTAGCCTGGTACAACACTCTTTGTCAGAAAAAGCTAAAGACTTTTCTAAAACTACAACTCCTATAGCATTGAGCCATGGCAATTAAAGTGGAGACAAAAATCATTCATTCTATGGTATAGATTCAGCCTTAGTCACCTCTCACAGGGAAGGTTTCACCAGCATTTTACATTTTACCCATAATAAGCTGAAATTTATATTTAAGAATGTCACACTACAAAAATGGGATCTGATAGCAGATTTCTTAATGTTAATATTTTAAATTCAGTTTCCAGTTTGCTCTCAAGACTCATTTCAGCAACTTCAGTTGGTAGAACTTCTGTTTAACATTATTCCTTTCAAGGCAATTTAGCATCTTTCTGAGAATGTGTAATGTGATGACATTAGGGGAATAATATACTGCCTGGGATGACATGACCTATTAACTTGGTGCCTTCTACATTACAAGCAAAGCCACCACAAACAGCCATTTTGAAACCAATAATTTCCCTTTGAGTTTTTCTTTTTAGTTTTCTTGGAATCAGCCATTACTCATCACATGGCTGTAGAGGACTCCTGCAACTTAGCCTCTTTTAGTCTTCTTTGGGAGAGAAGAAGTGGAATATAAATACTAATACTAATCCTGGTTCAATTTCAGGAAGCCCTTTAGTTAACAAGTGCATTTCCCTCCATTCCAAATTTTCTGTATCAAGATATATCTGGGCATTCTTTGTATTCATAAGAGTAAACTGGAAAACATATCCATCAAATTCATATTCTAGTGCTGGATTAGGCTAGCGCTTATCTCAAATTCAGAATTATTACAAGAATTTTTCATCTACACCTGTGTAAGTAAGCCGTAAGCAGTGTTTTTTGGCCATACTTCACCCCTCACCACACCTATAGAGCCAGCAGCCAGATTGGGCAAAGAAGGTTCACTTGCCTTCCCATCAGGACACACAAAGGCTGAATTTTGATGTGGTCTTACTTCTGATTGTTACAGTTCTTTTCACTAGTGGAATGGTGATGAAACCATCTTCCTCACACCATGGTAGAAAGACAAATGAACCTCTTAGACTCAGTCTAGCCAATGGCTCATACGGTGTACTGGGGAAGCAGTTATGGATATTAAACTGCAGTACAAGATGCCCTACTCTACCAGGTGAGGTGGTTGCAGTGCAGGCACGAGTGGTCTGCCTGCCATCTTTTTCCCTGCCCCAATTCTCCCCATTCCCAGCAGTGCATCTGACTGGAATGTGGGAACACTATGCAATTAGCTCTTTCCACCGTGATGTGAGCTGATTGCCTGAAAGGGTTTGGACCAGAGGGAAAACATTTTCCTTCTGGTCTGCCAGCCCTGTATATTAGTTGGCTGCCTAGGCTCCCTCAGTCAGTTGCATTTGAGGACTCTCCACTTGCTGGTTCCTTTAATTTTTGTTGGTTTTATTCATGTTCTTTGTTTATTTCTGTCATAACCTGGAGTGGTTGGTATGGGTCCTGTATCCCTTTCCACTGTGGATCCTCTGTGTATGGTGTCAGAACTGTTCATTCCTGCTTGTGCTGAGGGAAGTAGCTGCACAGGTGGGCACAGATCGGTTGCTGGATGGGCACCTCCGCAGTGCTCTTGATGATGCCATTAGCAGTTTGGTAAGGGTTTTAAATCAGACAGTGGGTCATTACCTGTCCGAGTGGAGTTCATGCCACTGGCTGAGCACATAGGCTAGCTGATTTGGAATCCAGGACCCCTGTTGTGAGCTGTAACCAATAAAACAGGTCATGGCCATTGTTAATCCAATGTGATCTTGTGCCGTGTGATTCTTGTGAGCAGGGACAATCACCTTGCACATGCCAATTTCAGTCAAAATATTTTTTGTTTTGACATCTGGAAATACCCATATCCTTTAACTTCTTGTGAGAATGCTTTCCTTATATACTATGTGTGCAGGTGTGTATTGCTATGTTGTAGATTCCCATGTTATGTCGCAGATAAAGGGGAGGGGGGTTGTGCGAGAGTGCTTCTAGGTCAAATGATACTCTACAGAACAGAGCTCTGGTACTTTTCAGCACATTACCCAATACTTGAGGGAGACATTGTAAACGATGAGGCAACATTCTTCCACAGCCATTTAATTACTAGGAGGAGCCCCAATTGCATTATGACAGCAAGTGAAACTTTTAAAGCAAGGGACATTTTAGGATTGTAATGCTCTTTGGAGCCAGAGAGTCATTTTGTAAAAGAAAGGACCGCTGTTAATCTTCAAATCACAATCTTTAAAAGGTTATTGTGTTGGCTGAACATTGTGTGTAAAGTGACTGTTTCAAGGCCTGACACTTCAGAGTAAAAGTATTGGAAGAGCTGACCTGCAGTCTCTGCTGCCAAAGCCTGGCCTTGAAAGAAAGCCTGAGGTAATACAGAAGTGTGCCAGACGTTGCTTATCTAGTAACTGTATTGCTGCTGCAGCCAAAGCTGCAATTGCTGTCTGCCAGACCTTGCCCTGCCCTTCAGATATTAAGGTTTCAGAAAAGTATCCAGAGTGGCTTATTAGATAGAGAACTCTGCCTTAGGCTGAGCTAGGGTAGGATGCATCCTGACTGAGAGATGACTGGAAGAAAGGGCTACTTCTGGAATGGCTATAATGTGGGAAAGGGCAATATCTAGGGCTGCCAGTTTGAAAACCAGAGATAGATTTTTTTAACTTTTAACGTCTGCATAGAAGAAGGAATTTCAGAAAGTGTAGCTTATCACATAACCAGGTATTAATAAACACAAGCTGAAATTCAGTGTTCTACAGAAGATAGGACTTTATCCATTTTTCATTCCGGAAAACCTAGTAGAATTGTCCAGAACACTTCTCATTGTATAAGATAGGAATGTGAGCCCATAAATGTCTAAAATTATATAGAAAAGTCCTTCTGACTGTTCCATCATCTTCTAAGCTCATTTAGTAGAACCCAATCATTGGACCTTCCTCCCTAGTGAGGGCAAAGCAACTCCCTCTGTTCTCTCTTTTTGATGACACAACTGAAAACATCCTCACATCACCAACCTGTTAGAAATTGAAGTGGGGTGAGCTTTCAATGCTATACGATGCAGTTTTATCATTTGTATAATCTTCTAATGATTTTTATTAATTTTAATGTTTGATATTTTATCTTTATAAATTGTTCTGTACTGGGGTAACAAGTAAAATAGAGGAAGAAAAAAGTAAGAGAAAAGAGAAAAAAAATCTTAGTTAAGGGCTTGGTAACGTTAGGCAAGGATTGGGATATGGGAAGCTGGGAGGGGGATTTAGAGAATTCAGCTTCTAATCTTCTCCACTTTGGTTGTCTTTGTTGTTCCCTTTCTTGTTACCCCAGTCCTATTTCTCTTTCTTATCACCTATAGTGTAGGGCTCTCCCAGCCCATTAATCTTTCCATACCCAGACACCCCAGTTACCCTTTTTTCTCTTTCTTTTAAACACATACTTGTAAATAATATCTTTCTGCATAAAAAATATTTGAAAAAAAATCTGTACTGTTTTTGAAACGATGTTTGCCATCTTAAGCTCCATTTAAGTAGGCTTCAATTTGTGGTGATTCTGTATGAGTTTGAGCCCTTCAAGTCACCATCAACAGCTCTGGTTGATCTTCCCTTCTTAAATCCATGGGTTCCTCTATTCCCTCCATCTGTAATGCATTCTTATTTTTCCTTACTGTCTTCTACCTAAACAAGCCTTCTTGTGTTTCCAAGTGAGTCAGATCTTCTCATGATATAGTTGAAGTAGGATTGGTTCAGTTTAGTTCTTTTGGCTTCAAGCAAGATTTAGGCTTGATTTGATCATCTTGTTGTGTACCTCCAAGTCTGTTCAAACTTATAGCAATCTTATCATAGATTTTTCTTGGCAAGATTTGCTTAGAGCAAGTTTGCCCTTGATTTTCCCTGAGGCCATCAGTTTGAGGCATGCTGAGTTTCCATGGCTGAGGGGGAATTTATACCCTGGTCTCCAGAGTCATAGTCCAGCACACAAACTTTTTTGACTCTCCGATTTGTTTCAGGATCCTCTTTGTCTATTCAGCAGTGCATGGTACGTGTTGTTATTAAAGATGACTGCCCTGTTTTGCATTCCTCTTTCAGATCTCTTGCAATAAACTGACAATGAAACAAAAAACCAAGAAGTTTCAAAATCAGAATTTTAACTTTGAGACTACTGCTTAAGAAAAAATAGGACCTGATAGCAGACCTAATTGTATTGGGATTATTGCAGAGATGGGAAGAAAGCTTGTTTTAGTTTATTTTGGAATTGTTGCCTTTTGTTGTTCTTATGGTTGATTACAAATAACCACAAGCACTCATTGAATGAAGAGATGATTCGGAAATGCAATCAAGTAATAAACTAGTCCCCTCCCCAGATAATTCATAGTAGGGTACAAGATGTTTTCTAGTTCCTCCTGCATTCTTTTGCAAAGTGATGTTTATAGAACCACACTTTTACAGTGGAACTGGGAGAGAAGAAAGGAAGGAAACTCTGAATTAGTTATCTGGATGAATCTGCACAGAGAGCTGCAGATTTGGATTCAAATTACTGAGTTGGAAACATCAAACTACAAACTCACAGCAAGTAGTGGGTGAATTCATTTTCTTGCTTTTATATATCATATGTAGCAGGATGCACAAGAAGATCAGAAGGCAAAGCACTCGTCCACATTTATTTTCCAATAGTTTGGCTTTACAATAATGAAATGAGCTTTTATTCACATCTGACTCATTGTTTGCATGTTCTTAGAGCTGGCAACGAAGAAAGGAAAGGAATAATACTAGTTTCAGTTGCATCTCCTGAGAAAGCTGTAATTAGTTGATTGGAAAGGAATTTGGCCTGAACATCCAGTTAACATCCAATGGTTTTGGCCATGATCACCCACTGCTAAATCAAATTGAGAGCTTCAGCTCCTCTGAAGTCTAGTTAAAATCTTTTAATGAACATAATAGCTTTCCATTCTGACTGTGATTCTGAACACACATATTTACAGGAAAATCAAATTGATTGCCATTCTTATCACAACATAGAAAATTGGGTTAATTAGCAAATATCTGTCTTCAAGAACAGGACTTAAAGAACATAGGTACCATTTAATAACTTTCGTTGCAAAATAGGATGCATAAATATTTACAGAGGTTTAGCCAGTAGCCACATGTTTCATGTAGAGCAGGGGTCCTCAAACTTTTTAAACAGAAGGCCAGGTCACCGTCCCTCAAACTGTTAGAGGGCCAGATTATAATTTGAAAAAAGCATGAATGAATTCCTATGCACACTGCACATATCTTATTTGTAGTGCAAAAACTCTTAAAAACAATACAACAATTAAAATGAAGAACAATTTTAACAAATATAAACTGTTAGTATTTCAATGGGAAGTATGGGCCGCTTTTGGCTGATGAGATAGGATTATTGTTGTTGTTGTTTGCTTTCAAGTCATTTCAGACTTATGTTGACCCTGAGCAAGGGCCGGGTAAATGACCTTGGAGGGCCGTATTTGGCCCCCGGGCCTTAATTTGAGGACCCCTGATGTAGAGTGATAGTGTTCACCAGCAATATTAACTTAAAATAACATTTTTTCTTGTTCATGCAGTATTCTGAACTTTCTGAAAATAAGACTGAATGGCTCAAGACGTGGGCATCAATTCTCTACTTAGGTAAGTAGCTTTTTAATGGATAAAAAGTTAAGGGGAAAAGATTAGACAAAAGAGGGGATTGGATAAAGGTTGGAATAGGGTCCTCATCTGGAAAGATTCAGATCTTAGCTTAAGTTTCAGATCTTTCCAGTTGTTTTATTAATATGGAGCAAGCTGGTAGCTCCGGCGCTGGCTGGTTCATGAGGTCATGAAGAGTCAGAAGCGACTGAACAAATAAACAACAACAACAAAACTGGAAAAGCCCAAAATAGGGGATTTGATAAAGGTTGGAATGAAGAAACAAACGATTATGGAAGAATTTAGAGAAATAAAATTGACATGGTTCCATTGTATACAATTAGAACAATGGTTTAAACATTGGGTAAAAAATAAAAACGGAAGTAAGCTTAACCAATTTGAACAAATAATACAAAATGAAAGAGCTGTAGAGGAGCATGAAAATTTGAAAGGAATAATTAGTAAAGTATATAAGATAATAATTGAAATAAAGGAAGGAAAAACAAAAAATAACATCCTCAAAGAGGTCTGGGAAGAAGATAAGGGATAAAAATAAATGAAACAGAGTGGCAACAATTATGGAGACAAAGACATTTTAAAAATGTATCAATATGGGTTAAATTATGTTGTTAATTATGGAGACAAAGACATTTTAAAAATGTATCAATATGGGTTAAAGAAAATTATTATAAGTTAATACCTAACACCAGTAAGAATAGCAAATATAAATAAAAACTACTCAAAAAATTGCTGGAGAGGATGTCAAGAATCAGGAACCTATATACATATGTGGTGTCAATGTAAATATGTAAATAATTTTGGGGGGAAAGTGTTTAGAGAAATAGAAGATATAATAAAGATTAAAATAGAAAGAAGTCCTAGTATAGCTTTATTATCATTATATAATAATAAACAATTGAAAAAAGAGGATAAAATGTGATAACCAACTTATTAACTGCAAGACTGCTTATAGCAAGGAATTGGAAAAGAGAAATAAATATACAAATAGAGGAGTGATACAAGGAAGTATGGAAATTGGCAATAAATGATAAGCTGACATGTATATTAAAAGTTAAAAGAGGTATATGGAAACAAAGTAATTTTGATGATGTATTGAGAAAATTTATTGAAAAAGGATTAAAAAAAGAAAGAATGAAAGTTACCTCCACAAGAAGAATTGAAATTTTCGACATATGATATGTAAAAGCTGTGACTTGGGAGGGGAGGAGGGGAGCACATTGGTGAGGGATAGATAATATGTATAAGCAGAAAAATAACACTAGATGCCAGAAGTTAAAGTAAATAAAATATATAATAAACATATTTTTTTTTAAAAAAGAAAGTGTTTATTTTGTGTAAGATTGAAAAGAATATTCAAAAGCTTTTTTAAAATGATTGAAAAACACGTATTTCATGTATGGAGAAACCATGATAAGAAGAATCCTGGAATGACAAAAATATTTGTAGTTCTGAACTTATTTTGAACCACATTCGTATGTTGTTTTTCACAAAAATATCATTTTAGCTGCAGAGGAAACAGCTTGTGCTGCATCAGAAATAATATTTAATGCAGAATATTAGTTCTTGCACAGAAAATGTTGTTTTCTATGCAAAACGAACCACATGAAATTTTTATTTAGAATACATTGTCCTATTACAGCAAGTTCTTCATTTTCTGTGTCAACATATTATTTCCTATGCTGAAAATTCCGATTTCTGTGCAAAACAACGACATGATTTTTTTTCAGAATACATCAAATAGCATTTGAATACTTTAGTTTTCAAATACTTCTTGAAGCAGAAAGAGAATTACCAAAATCACCCATTGCTACTTTTAAGAATAAAATTAATGTACTCTTGAGCTTGCTGGCATAGAAGATAATTGTTTTTATATCTGCTCAAGCCAGTGGTACAAACTGAGGAAAAATTACTTTGGATTTTTTGCTTTCATGGATAAAACTTCAGATATCAGCTTATGAAAATCCCAGTGAGAAAGGCAAATTAGCGAGGATGTTCTCAAAACAAGAGATAATTCCGATGGCCATATAAATGCAGCCAAATGCATATAGATAATTTGCAATCAAATTTGTCACAACCAACATATAGCTTTTCTTTCTCCTTTCTTTAACAGAGCAGCTTAGAATGATACATTTATTATTATGTTTATTTATGCCCCACGTATTCTCTCCATAAGGGGAGTCATAGTGGCTATAAAGAAAACTTGATATTTTTTTCCTGCATTTGTGTTCAATCCTGAATTTGTTGTCTCCCTGCAGGATGATCTGGAAACTCGCTTTATCCTTGTTTCTTGTGTCCACTCTGATTCATGTGTCAGAAACCAGAAAAAATCGTCCTGCAGGAGCCATCCCTTCTCCTTACAAAGACAGCAGAAGCAACAACTCAGAGAGGCGACAACATCTAAACAAAGAGGTCCTGGCCTCTAGCCAAGAAGCTCTGGTGGTCACCGAAAGGAAGTATCTGAAAAGTGATTGGTGCAAAACCCAACCCTTGCGCCAGACGGTTAGTGAGGAGGGCTGTATCAGTCACACCATCATCAACCGCTTCTGCTATGGCCAGTGCAACTCTTTCTATATCCCAAGGCATGTGAAGAAGGAAGAGGAGTCATTCCAGTCCTGTGCCTTCTGCAAGCCTCAGAAAGTCACCTCCTTCACTGTTCGGCTAGAGTGCCCTGGGCTGGACCCACCTTTCCGACTTAAGAAAATCCAGAAAGTCAAGCAGTGTCGCTGTATGTCTGTGAATTTGAGCAGTACAGGCAAACAGCGAAAGTGAGCCCTGGCAGTCCATCCAGCCAGAGTCATATTCTATAGACAAATTGTCTGATTGTGTTTATTTCTCTTGGTGGAGATGTTCCTGGAGCAGAACCATTTGTATACTGGGAACCATGGCTGTTCTGAGGCTTCCTTCTCTATTACCAAAGCAGCTGTTTAAGCACTGGGTCTGTATGACTGAAGCATCCAACACAGGGGTAAGACTACCTTGGTGGCCAGTGGTTGACATCCAACACTTAACACTTCCACTATGTGGAATGCCTTTTGGCTTTTTCTCCACCCCTGTCTTTGGACGAATAGATAGCCCAGTGATGTCTTTATGCTTTCCCATCTTTTCCGTTTTGAAATATTTCATTCCATAATTGCCAACCTACTGCATTCTTCTTTGGGCTGCATTGCTGACATGGAAAGAGACAGGAACAGTTCCTGTGAAGTCTGACTGATAAAGGCACTTTAAATGGCATCTGAGCCTTATCTTCCATGGAGATAATCAACCTGCCACTTTCCACTTGCGAGATCAAGCATGGGATTATACATCTTGTCAGATAGATTGCCTCAAGTACACTTTTCAGCTGTATTGTTTCACTTGTACTGCAGCTATAGCAAAGTGTTGTTAGACTTGTTAATATAGACATGAGCATGCATATTTTTTAGATCACTTAACTATCCAAAGGGCTAAGAAAAAGCATCTTCAACTATTGGACCAGGTTCTTTGAATAGAGCAGGATTTTCAGTAGTGTTAATTTCTTTGCTAGATGTTTGCGTTATATTTAAATTTTCTTTCCCCTGAATCACTATTATGAATTTCTTCTAATCTTATGCTAAATCAGTACAGTACATTTGTACAGAAAGTAAACAATATTGTGTTTAATTTATTAAAGCACAGTGGCAAAAAAGGTAAAAAACTTCATCACAGCTGAATCAATCCCTGTGTCCTTTTATGAAAATTTGTATCTATGTAGAAAAAAAAGTGTATTGTGTATAAAGTGAGGTGTCCATGCGGATTCATACCATGTTGCATGTTAGGCTTTAGGATGTTTCACATACACCTGTTTAGATGTATCTGAAATTACTCGAGTAATACTGGCCACCATCCACAGCATGTCTTGGAAATTTGCATTTACAGCGGCTGTAGCTGAAAAAACTAATATTATGCAGATTTTTTAATCATCACCTTGCATTGATATGACCATGAAAAGGGTTAAATAAATTGTTTTCTTCAAGCTGTGGGTTTGGTGCCAACTCAAGGGTTCAGTGGCACAGTTCTCTATTATGTGAGACTGGCTGTTTTAAGAAGCTTTGGGAGACTGATCTCTTCTAGTGCTCATGAATCGGTTTATGGGGATTGGCACGGGGAGGAGGGATTGGGCAGGTATGTTATCCTTATATTTTTCTCCCTTGGCATTACACAATGGCAAATCTGCACTCGGGAAAGTACAAGAAAAAATGCTGAGATTGGTGCTGTTGGCTGCAATTGCCGTACATTACTACAACTACATCAAAACTCAAACTTGGACAACGTGGATGGGTGAGAAGCATTAGGGTGCCTGAGTGTTCAGAACTGCTGAATCCTGAAGAATGAGAATCCAACATCAAGTTGTGGGGATTCCAATTTAGATCCCCCCCCCCCAATAAACTATGTTAGGAATGATGTCAGGTGAAAGAGAAATCCAGGTACACACCATATATGTGACAAACATATATGCTGCAGCCAGGAGGTGTCTCCTTCAGCTTGTTTTTGTTTATAATTAAGAATTGAGTTGAGCTGACCTTGTAATGGTTCATAATATTTAATTTTTTGTTTTATAAATGAAGTCTAAGTGGAAGAAATGTTATAACTATAATGTAATTATTTTCTAGGTGTAATGTTGTTAAATTATAGAGCAAATAAAGATACTCTAGGAATATATGGAATTTATGTATCATCACTTTATATTGTGAAGCTTAAATGATAACTTGATTCAAACGGTTCCATCATCAAATGAGTAGAATGATAGAACAAAATCATTGAGACGGAAGAGGAGTCATAGGCCATCAAATCCAGCAAACACACATACATAAACACCAGTCACAACACCCCTGTCAGGTAGCTGATTCAGAGAAAAAGACCCCATCATCACTCTTGATAATTAGTTGCATTGCCAAATTGCTCATACCATGAAGAAGTGCCTTCTAAGATCCAATTAAAAGCTGTCTTCCAGTAACTTAAAACTATTATACCTGGTTCTACCCTCTGGAGCAGCAAAGAACAAATCTGCAACTTGATTTCTCTGACAACCCTTGTGATATTTAAATATTTAGATATTTATGTATTTGTATCTTGTCTTCACTAGACTGAATCACTCTGTCTTTATAGGTTTTGTTCTTTATCATCATGCTTATTCCTTTGACTTGCACAGAATACACATAGTACAACTTACTCCTCTTGTCTTGCAAACTATACTTTTATTAATGCAGGATAGAATAATATTTTCCTTCTTCGCTGCAGCATTAGGTTTGTTTGTTTTTTGTCGTATCAGGAGCAACTGCTCCTGTTGTGAGAGAATTGGCCGTCTGCAAGGACGTTGCCCAGGGGATGCCCGGATGATTTCTGATGTTTTGTCATCCTTGTGGGAGGCTTCTCTCTTGTCCCCGCATGAGGAGCCGGAGCCGATAGAGGGAGCTCATCTGCCTTTCCCAGGATTCGAACCTACGACCTGTCGGTCTTCAGTCTTGCCAGCACAGGGCTTTAACCCACTGTGCCACCGGGGGCTCCTAGCATTAGGTTACTAGTTCATGTACAATTTATGGTCAACAGTGTGATACATATAGGTGTAATCTTGACACTATCCCATCGTCACACATCTTTGCAATTCTTTAACAAGGTTAGCATATATGCTAAGAAATTAGGTATATAAAACATTATGTAACCTATACCATAATAGCAGATTCTGGCCTACACAATTTTTTTTTAAATTACTTGGGCATTTATGGAGACATAGAAAATGTAAGTACAACATACAAATTTTAGTGTCCGACTTCGAAGTTTTTGTTGTATTGCAGGCATTTTAGTCATGAAATATATCCATTGAATAGAAATTAAGGGAGATAAAATTAAAATCTAGACAGTTAACATTGTCATTGAAATGATGCTGAGAGGACCCCGTTGGTGCCTTATGCATATGTAAGTTACCCTCTAGATCAGTGGTTCTCAACCTGTGGGTCCCCAGATGTTTTGGCCTTCAATTCCCAGGAATCCTAACAGCAGGTAAACTGTATGGTCGAGGGTTTCATGGCTGGAATCACTGGGTTGTTGTAAGTTTTTCAGGTTGTATGGCCATGCTCTAGAAGCATTCTCTCCTGACGTTTCACCTGCATCTGTGGCAAGCATCCTCAGAGGTTGTGAGGTCGTGAGGTGTAAGGTCACTTCACCACCTCTGAGAATGCTTACCACAGATGCAGGAGAAATGTCAGGAGAGAATGCTTCTAGATCATGGTCAAACAACCTGAAAAACCTACAACAACCCAGCTGGTAAACTGGCTGGAATTTCAGGGAGTTGAAGGCCAAAACACCGGGGGACCCACAGGTTGAGAACCACTGCTCTAGATGCATTTATATCTGAAATGTTCACATGCAATTTAGGGTTGCACAATCTGAGTTGTTCATGTGGCATTTATTCCACACAAGGGCTAAATAGCACAACTAGTGTGTAACCCCCAATATTAAATCACTCCAATCTAGGTTTTTGGGTTATAATGTATATGCATTGTGAAAGAAATAACTGAAATGAAATCTTTTAATTTTTTTTCTTCTGACTCTCCCCTCCTTCATTTATTTCTAGGCAGAGGACCTTATTGCACAAGGAAGACAAACTGGCATTGAAGCTGGACCATCACCTTTGGTGGGAGTCCCTTTTGCCATTTCATGTGGGTCTGTCTCCTTCCCATGATAGAATGATCCATTGTTACTGATGGGCAAAACCCACCAATAGCTCATAATCCTTCAAAATTCCTAACAGTGTCACTTACCTTGTGTGATGGATCTGCTCCACTTCTGTGCGAGTATGCTGGCAGCAATATATCAGAAGGTGGGATTATCCTTCTCTGACTCTTGTCACTATTCCCAAGCTGTTTTGCTTTATTTAATACTTTCCAGTTACATTTGCCCTTTTTTGTTACCCATCGCTGAAAATGAAAAGTTATTGTACATATTTTATTGTTTTTAGTAAAAGATAAGGAGCACTGGAAGTGTGAGAAGGCACAGTTACAAGAGTATATTAAAATAAGATCATAGAACCATGACTTTGCAAATTGGGACAATTGTGTGAGGGAAGAACGGTGCATCATCAAAGGTGCTCATCCTACTATGTATCTCCTATCTCTGACTGCACAACTGCCATGGAGTAGAGGCTTTGTGAGATAAAGTCCTTAGTCTTATCTATTTTACAAAGAAAAATAGTGTCTAGCATTCTACATCAAACACATCTAACACATTTATTTTATGTATTTTATTTTCACAATTTTTCCAGAGTATGTTGGTTTACTGATTTCTGTTTAGAAACAGATGAAAGTAACCTAAAATGCATAAAGGTTACAACTTCTTTTATCTGAAAGGCCTTTGAATTTGCAATTAAAATTTGTTTTTTAAACTAAAAATGAATGTTCTTTCACTGTATCTTGTGTGTGTGTGTGTGTGTGTGTGTGTGTGTGTATAAACATTTTATTTAAATTGCTTGTTCTGATACTGGAATTCTTGTCCCATCTTACTCATTCTTTGACTTCATTAAACTGTGTGTAGCAGAATATTTTAAAAGCATGCCTGTGTGATCTCGCATCAACAGTTCAATAGTCCACACTGACTACTTTATGAGAATGAATGTCTATCCCATTTGCATGAGAATAAATGTCTATCAAATTCATAAAGATATGGTGTTTTTCAGACATCAGCCTGCCATCTGGTGGTAAACATATTAATCAGTCAACTGTAAATTGTCATATGTTTCCATAGTTGTTCCAACCCATACAGTGCATCAGGAAAACAATTCAGTTTTTCCCCTTGGGCTACCTTCCCATTTTTCTTGCCAGACCTCCCCAGAAATGCATAATACAGAACATTCTTTCTAACACATCAGTCCACAGTAACCATTTCTGAAGTAACTGGTTGAACATCCAACACAAGTTATGAGCAGAATTCAGGAACGATAACTGCACACAAGGAACAATGAGACCACCTCTAATTATTCTATTCTTTGATTGCTGTGGGCTTCTCTTCCTGTCTTGATAAATTGTTGTGGTTGGATAGGGAAAAGCCAAGAAGTGTAGAGGAAAGAACACAGAGTTTGTTTTGAAAAAGACCACCAGTACAAGGATAGCATTCCTCCAACAGGAAAGGAGATGTGAGTAATATATGGCATCAGGGTTTTTAAAGTAGGTAGTGAGTGGAATATTTTTCTGTTAAAGATATGACATCTTCTTGTTGAGAGCTACAAAACTAAGGATATAAGTCCTTGTTAGATTCTGTGTTGCATATTGCATGACAAAAAAAATGTAAAAATTGGCAACAGGAAAAATTGGCAACAGGAAAATTTGCATTTTGTTTTGTACATTTTGAGAAAGTCAGAAGAACCCATCAGTTGCTTTGTTGGCTTTCGTGACACTATCCATTTGTATCCATAGAGTATGAGTTAAACCTATCCCAAGACCTCAATATCAACCTCTAGAAAAGCAACCTTTACTTTCAGTAGTTGGTAGTTTTGAGCAAACTATATTTCAAAATCTCATGAAATAATGAAATCAGATGCACTGTGACGGCGCGTGTGGCGCCTCATATACTTAGAACTGTTAGTTGCAGGATTTTAAACTGCCATTTTATTTCTGTTTACCTTGTACATGTATAGTTAAATGTCATTGGTTATTATAGCTGTCAATTTATTGTTGTTGTGCACCAATTGGCTTGTTTCCCTAGTTCTGTTGTTTAGGCTCTGCCCCTTCCAAGGGAGAAAGGGAAGGTTTCTCCCTCACCCTTTTTACCTCAGTAAAAGACTCATTGGATGGACGTGTCCAAAAGTTTGGCCCAAAAGCCCCTGGTCAAGGCATTTTTTACTACCAGTTCTTAAGTTTTACCCCTGAGTCTTATTCTTTATGTTCAAACCCCCTGAACGAACATGTGAAAACTTCAGGCGCCCTCACACCAGTTCTTTGGCACCATAGGAAGGTCTTGTCCTTCAATTTAGGCCACTGAACTGGGGTTGTGGTTTGCTCCGGCATCCATAGCCATTGAGAGAGAGGGAACAGGAAAAGCTTCTCAGCTTATTACTCCTGGGACCCTGGACTTAGAGTTTACAAAGTATCTTTTCTCAGTTGAAACATAAAGTTTGTGTCAAAGAAAGAGAACTGTTAACAATAAACATCATTTCGAGTTAACTGTTGTGTTCTGGTCCTTGGGAGTTCCAGTTTCCCTAAAGGAGGGCAAGAAAGCAATCCCCTGGGGAAAGCAGTCACGTCCATGCCTCTTTCTCTATAGCCCCAGGCGCGACGGCACATGCACACAAAACAGTTTGACTCAGGATGTGCAGGATCCAGGGTCTCTCAAGATAGTTGAGATACCATGATGACATATTGTCAAAAAAAGAAAAGAAAGAAAAAAGAACATAACCCTATCATGACCAAGATCCTTTAATTCTGTCTCGTAGGATGCTGGGAGCAGATTGTTGATGCTGTAATATCTTAGCTCAGTGGTTCTCAACCTGTGGGTCCCCAGGTGTTTTGGCCAACAACTTCCAAAAATCCCAGCCAGTTTACCAGCTGTTAGAATTTATGGGAGTTGAAGGCCAAAAAATCTGGGGATCTACAGGTTGAGAACACCTGTCCCAGCTTATTTTTTGTCCTGTATTGCTTACAGTGAAGGCAGACAGATTTTCTGTCTTCCACAGTGACTCGGATTGCCTACATTTCATCTCACATCTAAGAACTAACAACAAACAGGGATAATTGGGGTTTGCATTTGGGCTTGGGGAAAATAAGTTTCATCATTTAAAACAGAGATTGACTAAATAGACAACTTAATAAGAACAGGAAACAAAAGATTACACTAGGCTATACAAGACAAAGGCAGTTTAATCGTGGGACCATATAATCATGAATTGATGCAACTGCACAACTGAAGAGAGGTACAACATCAAAAGTGCTCAATAGGGAATGTAACTGTTATCTATGTTAGCCTGATTGTAGCAGAATAGCAAGTTGATGTGTAAAATCCTTATTGAGATAAACTAAAATGCCAATCAACAACAGCTCAGCCCACACCACAGCTTTTTCCCATGTGCTACTAACATAAAGGAATACCTTGGTAATACTTTATTCTATAATGTCAATGTCCATATGTTATCCATACCAAAAACACTGTAATTGGAGATGGTTGGTGAATGTTTTGTCTCAAGGCTATCAATGATCAATGCATCTCATCTCCTTCAGTCTTGCTCTCTATCACATTACTATATATATGTCTTAGGCAATTATATTGCAGACAAACTGGCTGGCTTTCTTCTTCTACTTCTTTTTAACTCTTTTGAGCTATCTGAAGTACTTCAGCCATGCCATTCTACCCTTAAACTGAATCATGACAATTCAATCCAATCCAGAGCATGAATATATTAGTCAAAATCATCCTGGATCAATACAGTCTTCAGAACCCAACTGAAGGAGTTATACATCCCTATAACAAGCTCATTCATTCACTCAAATTGTGCCTTTTCCCTGAGTTTGGGACTCAAGGTAACTTAGGACTTCATCAGATGGGTGTGAGGAAAGCAGGGGAAAGTGGAGGGAACTGTCTTACCTGATCTTTCTCCATCTTCTGGGATGGCAAGTCATCCCATGTCCTTTCCGTCTTTCTCCCTCTTTTCCCATCCTTTATCTGCTTTTCACCACTTTCTCAGGTTTGGTTAACACCCAACTCCTTAAAACAGACTTCTGGATTCTTTTCCATGTGCTGTGGAAACAGAGCCCCATGGAGTCCTACCAGAAGTGCCCTTATGTCATGGGATGGCTTCCATGGGACTCCTGTGGGGCTCCATTTCGAAAGCACATGGAAATGGAGCCAGAAGTCTATCTGATGAAGTTCCTAAAACAAAAATAAATACAGATAAAAAGCTGATGATGTAATAGTTTGAAAACAATTCAATAGCTACCATATTGAAATATCAATAATTAAAATAGTATAAAAATCATTCTTAAAACACAATAAAATCAAACTGCACTCCCTTGGTATTAAAGAGTCTTCTGCAAAAAAAAGCTAATAACCAAATATTTATTTAAAAGCAAAAGAACTGGCAGTGAAAGAAAATCAGAGAAAGTGCTAACCTAATTTTCTGTGTGAAGTTTTTTTTTTTTTTTGCAGAAGACGACGCTGAAAAGTTTCTTTACAGAAGTATCCTCTCCAAACTAGCCTTCCCTAAGGCATCTTCAAGCATTGCCTGCGCACATAGGGAGATATGATCTCTCAGATAATCTGGAGCTCAGCCATATAAGAAACACAACACTAAATCCTTATTCCCTTATCTACCTTCCAACTGACCAGCAATATCTCTATCTTGTCTGAAGGAAACTTCTGTTTGTTCACCCTCATCCAGTCTGTTACGTAGCATAGATATAGGTTTGGTTGCAAAATAGATTCCCTGGAATTTAATCTCCTCACAAACATTACCAACAAAAACAACATTGATCTCATTATGTCTTTTATTTTTCATATAAATTAACATTCTAAAAAATTGGAATAGAAACACTAAATACAATATTGCACATAGCGATCTTTGTTATTTAATTTAGTATGGCAATATACACACTGTTGATACTGAAGGGAAGGGGAAGTCTACAAAACAGAAACATGCTACTATGGTTTTAAATGCACTTAAATGAAAGAAAATGCAAGTGTTAAACAGCAAATACTAGAGTTTACATAAATACAAACATGAGATTTTATCAGTGCTATTAAAATATCTTTTACTTCTTTATTTGCTTGTGATAGGTCTCTTGTAACAATCTTCTCTTTTCCCTTTCCCAAGAAATAACTTTATTCCTGTCACACTATAGGATTTAATAATGCAGTTCTTGGAAAACACATAAAGGGACTATCAGGAACAATCCTGAAACACAACAGAATTTTAGGCTGATCACGTAACAGAAAACAATTTTCTCAATGAATGAAAAATATATCTTTTTAGTGCTTGGCATTTAAAAGGTCAATTCCTGAGGTCATAATTGTGCAGCCCTTATGATTCCTGGAACCATATATTAACCTCTGGACAACCAGGTATCATGTACTGGACTACATGGAGGAGAAATAAAATCAACAGCTTAAAACTCAAAACCTCCCCAGCACCTTCCATGCTAAAGGGCTTTGGGATATATATATATATACATCTTCCTAATTTTAGCTGTTTTCAGAATGTTGAAAAGCTGAAGCTACAGTGTATGGAGGAGATATTGTAAACTGAAGATGATAAATCATTAGATTGCTTCTGGTGGCTGAGATTAAAAAGTGCAAATAATTGTAACTGTTATATGTCATTTATAGGATGGTTCTAGATAAAATATAACACCTCAATTAATTTTTGATCCTTTGCTTTGTTAACAGAAATTTGAAGTTCATATTATCAACTTGATGATCTAGAATGATTAAAAAGGGAAAGGTCTTTAGCCCTGCAAACAGAATGGTTCAGCAGATTCTTAGGAAATATACAGCAAACTTTTCATTGCTGTATAAACAGATCACTTAAAATATACATAGTATACCCAAGTCTATTTAAAAACCTCCAAACTAATCCTACCTTACTGCACCCAGACAGCGTTCCTCTGTTTTGCTTCCATCACTTATATCTGGCAGAAGATGAAGAGAAAATGCCCCCCACTTTATGAGTTATAAGGATAGCCATGTTGAACATATTGTTTTGGAATTGGAGGCTATGAGAAATGAAAATGAGTATAGAGAGTAAATTTAGAGAACAGAGCATATTGTGTGAAAGGAGCACTTTACCAATTCAACATACAACTACAAATGTCAACGCAAAATGGATAGAAACACTTCTCAAGAACTGAAATTCTTCCACCTAATCTAAATGCACTGCTATAGCTGTATTTGCTTGAAAAGATATTGTCAGCAGAAATGGAAATCTAACATTTGCATGATGTTAGATGTTTATACAGTTTTCAGTTAGGACATATATTACCACTTACACACGTTGGTTTTTTTTAAGTTTATTATGCATATTCCTCCACACATTACAAAATAACATTTGGATTGGAAGGAAGCACAGGATACAGGAAATAGACATGTCTCTAACTCGTGATATCCATTACTGGGTTGCCCATGGAGCAGACTCATTCTTCACTGATTGCTTGGCAGATATTAGTTGGTAAAAAGAGGGGGGAAATGCAAAACAATTTCAAGAAATGACATGGGCTGTATGATATAGTTTTCCTTTTCTCCTCACAGATGGATAGAGTTAATTGAACAAGTGGACAATGACATCTGCCTTTCTTCTTTCATGTTTTCATACTTATCTTTGCTTTCTAGGGGGAAAAACACAAAGAAAAGTCAATAAAATATGTTTAAGAATTTCACAGAAGTTAATATGCCATCATGAGTAATACTCCTTAAAATAGAGAAAGGATGGTAAACTATTGTTTGTTGTGAATAGACCAGGCAGTTACGTGTTCTCTCCTCAAAAGCTGAAATTAAGGATGTGCAAAACCAAACAGTATGGAATATTATTTGGCAGGCTGCTGATGCAGAAATGCTGCACTTACATTATAATTACTGAATGTGTTTTTGTGTTTTTGCAACCAAGCCAGCAATTTAAAAAGAAAACATTTTTTTCACATTTGTTTAGTTCTTCATTGCCCTGTTTAATTATTAATAAATTACACTCAGGGCCCTAGCACTAAAATGACTGCAATGTTCCCAGCATCTAGCACTCCAGAGATGTGTGCTGTGAGGTGAAAGAATGATATAAGTTAGTTAAGCACTTACAGAAGATTGAGCAAAGCTGATCTATCTTTCTAGACTGCTATGCACTTTCCCCAATCTTGTTATCAGCACCAGAACTGCTTAAAGGTAGAAGTGAGAAATCTGTGGTCCTTTGGGAACTTTTAGACAACATTTTTCAGCTAACTTGACCACTGACCTGGCTAACTTTGGCTGCTAGGAAGTGAAGTCCAATAATATCTAAAAGACCATCTCTCTCACATTCCTGGTCCAAAGTAGTCTCTAAGGCAGAAGTGGCCCTAGGTAATTTTCAACGGTAAGCAAACAGTATTTTGGCGCTCCCCCCCCCCCAACCAATCACTGATATAGGTTGTTGTAGGTTTTTTCGGGCTATATGGCCATGATCTAGAGGCATTCTCTCCTGACGTTTCGCTTGCATCTATGGCAAGCATCCTCAGAGGTAGTGAGGTGATATATATATATATATATTCTGTTCATCGTGGGAGTTCTGTGTGCCATATTTGGTTCAATTCCATCATTGGTGGACTTCAGAATGCTGTGATGGCAAGCATCCTGATTCTGTTTGCTGCAGCTTTGCTCACTGGTGGGGGGGGGGGGGCTGAAAACATCACCTTTCTTGCACCCCAATGACAATGGAAGATACCTCCTTTGCCCAATGCAGCAGATTGCACTTCAGGTGATCTTACTGAACATGGAGAAGTTATGGTTCCACAACTAGGTTATGGAGCCATAACTGCAGTACTGAAGACCCACCAGTAATTATTGGCCTTCAATTGATTTCTTCTGAGACCAAGAATTGAACTACTCAGCACCACCTCATTTCCAGCTTAGGTTAGTATTCATAAAGTTCAGAAGCAATATCATAAACATGTTATACTTACAATTCCAGAATCATGCTTTTGTTTTATATTGTAAAGTGATTTTCCCTTTTTCTGTCTACATACTTCTTCAGCCTCTTTAAGTCTGCAACAGATTTAATTGATTGACCAAATCAAAACCACTTGTAAAGAAAAGAAGATCTGAACCATTATTTAAAGATAGTATTTTTCAATGTACAATAATCCTGAAAGCTTGCAGAAAATAAATTATAAGCATTGTTGTCAAGAAAAAGCCACAGAAGCTGTAATAGGTGCACTGATATTTTAAGGGTATTTAATATAATCTTATTTAAGAACTGAACAGGATGACAGCATAAGATATACGAGGGTTGGAACTTTAATAGTTGCAACATTGCTGTAAAGATGCCACGCAATGAAACCAAAGAATGTCACGTATACCACACGTTAGTTACATACCTACCGTAACTCTGAGCAAAAAGACTCGCCCTTCCTATATCACATGCATGCGGAGTGACGCGAAGAACTGAGCCTCGTATTAGCTTGTGGTCTAAAGTGAGTGTTGTAATGATGTTCAAAATTTCGTCAGAACCCCAGCAATGTGAAAGTTATGGTGATTCTTGTGTACAACTGTGATGGTGTAATCCTAACGCATATCATTCCCCCACATCAGACCGTCAATGCGCAGTATTACTGCTCATTTTTGGAACACCATCTCAGACCAGCTTTGAGAAAAAAACAGCGACATTTTCTGCAGGACACCCCTATCATTTTGCATGACAATGCTCGGCCACATGCAGTGCAAGCTGTGGCTGATTTGCTCAATCAATGGGGCTGGGAAGTCCTGTACCATCCACCATACCCTCCAGACTTAAGCCCTTGTGACTTTGACTAAATTCCTAAGATGAAGGTACCACTTCTTGGCATTAGCTTCAGAACTGTTCCAGAGATTCTTGTGGCAGTAGATGGCTCCATTCGAACTATCAACAGAACAGGCGCAGCAACTGGCGTGCTATGACTTCCACATTGTTGGAAATGCATTGTACACGATGCTGGCGACTGTATTGAAGGAGTGTAAAACTTAGTGGCATGTATCACTTTTGTATTATATGCAAATAAATAGTTGTCACTATTAAAGTTCCAACCCTCATACAAAGATTTTCCACTGATTTTTTAATGTCTTATATTCTTTGCAAACTTATTTAAAAAATCAGATCCAATCTTGCTGCAGTTTATTTGATTGCTACATTATTTCCCCAATCATTACATTTATTCCATGACATTCCTGAAAATGATTCATCATAAATCACATGTTGCTTTATTTCTTTGACCATACAAATGTTTTGTGTGAAATATATTTTACAATTCAATAAAATGAAAA
This sequence comes from Anolis sagrei, assembly GCF_037176765.1. Classification (NCBI taxonomy): domain Eukaryota; kingdom Metazoa; phylum Chordata; class Lepidosauria; order Squamata; family Anolidae; genus Anolis; species Anolis sagrei. Next base: position 56,629,832 of record NC_090021.1, read on the forward strand.
CTCCAGCTCATGGACTTGATCATACCAATATTTTCTATCACAAACAACAAAATAATCCTTCTAAAAAGCTCAGTGCCAGGAATAAGGTTAAATGAGCCCAGAAAATCCCTTTGACATATAATTTTCTTAACTATTCCATGAAAATATCCAACATTATCCATTTGCTTTGCAGGTAATGTTACTGGTGTAACATGTTGCTACTAAGCTCTGATGCAGACAAACAAAAAAGAGCTGAAACAAATAATACTGTATAATATAAACTGACTTTACTTCTCTGTTTGTTTCCACTGTCCTTGTTTGTTATTACATTTCTGAACTTACCTTTTCTAAAACTGGGAAAAGTGAAAGACAGGGGTTTAAAAATAATGAACTTATCAGTTCTTAAAATGCCATCTATGGGATGTATCATTCCATCTCTGGGGAACATACAGCACATCCAGAGTGAGAGCATTTATCACGATATTCTCTCCAATGCATCCTGACCACCCTGGTCTGCTTCCAGAGATTTAAATCTCTGATGTAAAAGAGGATTCCTTTGCTTTGGGAGTTTTACCATTCTACCCTCATGATTTGACTTACAAGGTCATTTCTTTAGATATGTAAGTAATTTGTTAACAGTTGTAGGAAAAGAACAGAGCATTTCAGGAGACAGAATGGCTGGATGCTAGCACTCCTGGAAGCTGTCTGAGACTAGATTAGATGGAAAAATCTACAACCCAGTCCAACACATACACAAAGAAAATACCAAAATATGTAGCACGAGATGTTATTTCTGTGATTTCCCCAAAGAGCAGACAGTGTTGATAAAATAGACCATCTCAATAAGCTGTTCATATTACAAGGTCCACACATCCAAAACTCAAAAACCTAAAAGCACAACAAACCACAAATACTAAACCAATATGATACCAGAGCTTGGAAAAGTTACTTTTTGGGACCTTGTTTCCTAGAAACCTCCAGGTTGCAGTGGCATAGCAGCTGAGGAAGTCTGATGGTTTGAATCAGAAAAGTAATTTTCCAAAGGTCTCTCAAATAGAGATGTTGGTTGTGTTGATGCAAGATAGTTGCAACATGAATGCAAAATGAATTCAGGTAGGTGAATGCAATTATTTTGAGTTAGTGTGATTCTTGAATCATAGAACTTGAAAACCATCCCTCATCACACTACAAGCAGGTACCAGCAGGGTCGTAGTCAGACACAAAACTGTGTCAGGTTTACTCATGCATGTTAACTGGTTAACCAATTCATGAGTAAACCAGGTTTTTTTAAACCTGACACATTTTGGGGTGTGTGTGTGTGTTAAACTCTTAACCCCCCACCCCCTTGCCAATGATGTGTTGGAGTGGTCCCAGCTGGGGACTATAGGTGACAACAAGGGATGTTCTGCCATTTTCTGCTAGATACTAACTTTGCCTTGTTGATTTGTTTCTTCAGTTCCTTCAGGTTTGAGTCTTTACCTTGTAGGTCTGAGTCCCAGTCCTTCTGAACAAAGTAGCTGATATTTGCTCCTTGTAAGAGACTTTGTGATTACTCCTGAATATTGCCTATTGTTGGCTATTTTGGAAGTAAATTCAGTTACTTTTGTCCCCATTTGTTTTTCTCTCTCCCTATTCTTTCTAATCTAATCCAATCCAATATTTTATAGAATTTGAGATCTGAGTTTGTATTTGAAAATACAAATTCTCTGTATTCCAGAAGTTATTGTTACTCCACAGATTGTGAAAAAGAAGACTGGAAAAGGTCTAGCTAGACTTTATCAGTCGTGATTGGAAAGTTATCGGTAATTGCCTCCTGCCAGGTTGAAAACTAACCCAGATTCTTTAAGTTCCTTTTAACAGAAGAATGTAAATCTTGCTTGCAAAAACAAATAATCTTTCTGCTTCTCCTACTACTAGAACTTACGTATTTCTGTTCAAGTTTTTTTCTGAAGAACAGCACCTTTTGCAAGATACTAATAATACTAATAATAAAATGAAAATTACAAGCAAACCTGTGAAAAAGTCTCAAAATATCTGAAATATCTCATAGTGATGCCTCAATATGCTCAAGATACCTCTTCTCACTCAATGTGTGAACATTTGCAAGAAATCTTTCAGGGTGAAAATGCAAAAAAACCTAAGATATAAGCTGAGATTTTACAGGCTGCCCGTGCCCCAAGACTAGTCTGGTAATCTCCCCAATATCTTCTAATATTCAAATATATATTCATAGAATAGTATAACACTGTCTTGGAGACATCTTACCTATCATTTATATTTTTTTAAGGTTTTGTTATTCAAAAGCATGCTATTCAAGGCATTTGCTAATTCTAACCCTGAATAAAAAGCAGCTAGTCAGCAGAGGGTTAATCTAAACAAAGAGAATGGGTCCTTGTTTCTGTCATAATTAAGTTGTTTTTCCTCCCAGCACTTTTACCGCTCTATCCTTCTTATTTATTGTCAGGCAAATGTATACAAAATGTTCACTGTGATTAAGTCTGAAAACAGTTTGTAAGATGAATAAGATAGATTCAGGGAAAGAAACCAGACATCCCTGCAAAATCATTTTATCTACCTTCTGTACCAAACACAAGCCTGATCATGGGCTTATAATGAGAGAATTTCTTCCATCCTTCAGCCCAGAAAGAAGGGAAGCCACTTCCCTGCCACTAAGCATTAATAATTTTGTCTAAAGGAGTATCTCTGGTAGACAGATTCATTTCCTACTGGCTCCAAGTTGGTTTGTGCAGATACCTTTACACTTTGCCTGAGTGTAGTAGGACGTGACTAATTTAAACAGACTGACAAGGCTGGAATGTTCCTACATTTGGTAATGGAAATGGCCACAACAAGTCTTCCAATAATAATCTATGGGGTAGCTAACATTATTCTTTTTAGAAACAACTTCATATCAATTTTATCTATGTATTAATTCAGTGCTCTGTGAAAGTGGAAAGAAAAGGAATACAATCCAATTCAATTTTGAAAAACAGCATGGTTTCTGTTTGCTTTCTAAAATAGAAGTTTAAAATATTCTGCTTTCATTCCTCTCCCCTCACCCCACTAGACTTATAGTAGCAAAAGGCTCACACATTCAGATGGGCACTGAGGATTTGTTTTAATCCACAAGCTTCCTTGCTTTCATTCATTTTTATTTCTCTATGGTTGAGCTATTACAAGCGAATACAGGCCATAATAGCAACTTCAGGGGTGGTTCTGGTTCTAAGTTGTAACCAGGATGCCCTTGAGATGTTTTGAATTAGGCCTTGAGCAAGAATCTATGACATTTGTAGGACATAGAGTTGGGCAAGGCTACTGTAATTCTTCCTCCTTTCAATTCCTTCCTAATAGGCAATAACAACAAGTACTCAAGGAAAATATTCCCTTCAGTCATTCCTTCCATTGCTACAAAACCAATATTGCAGCTTGGTAAGATAAACATAAACGTAAGATAAACATAAGCATGCTGGTATCCTAGGAGGAAACACCTTCCCTCAGGCTAAAATCCTCTGTTTCTCTTATACAGTGGTTCCCAACTTTTTTTTTTTACCAGGGCCCACTTAACTGGGGACCACTTTGACCAGGGCCCACTTTGACTAGGGATCACTTGAACAGGGACCACATTGAACAGGGACCACTCTCCAACATTAGTACTAAAAGGGGTGGGGCTGGTCAGCTCTCCAGAAAGGAGCAGAAATAAAATTAAATAAATAAAGAGGAAGGGGGCTCGCAGACCGGATTTTCGTTCTCATGGCCCACTGCTGGGCCACAGACCACAGGTTGGGAACCACTGCTCTTATGGGACTGAGCAAACTGATACATGCCAGAACTATGTAAATGTTTAGCTTCACCTGTGAGTTATCTCAAGACTGACCTCTCACATGCCATCCCAGTTTCTTCCTACAACTACACACTGGAGAACAAACAAAATATTAAGACCAAACTACATATTATGTAGGACACACACACATTGCTTTCCTCACTTCATCTGTGAGGAAAGAACTTAAACCAAGAAAATTGGACTAAACTGGAGGAAAGGGATCAGACAGCATCTTGGTTCTAGTCCAAGTTAATTGGAACATAGTTAATTTTCATTGGAGTTCAAATCAGATCTCTAATATCCCATGTAACATGTTACCTGTCTTGACACTGGTGGAAAACAAAATGTCAGGTAGGATGATCTCAGGTCTTTATCAAGGAAATTTGGATATAACTAGGAAATTAGCATGATTGTGTAGGTTGAGGGGACTTTGGTAAAGTGAACATCTGTGTATAAGGAGAAGAGGGAAAGAATAGAAGCAGTTATGAAGAGCAAAACTCTTGCATCATAGAAAGATTTCCTAACAGCAGCTTATAGGCTGAGGAACTTCAAGCACCCTTTACTATGTTGGTAATATTAAACAAAACTAAAATGAAAATGAAATAAAAAAGTAACAGAATTGAACTATCTCTCTACCCACTCATCTCCCAAACCAATAATAATTCCCAATTCTCCGGGTGTCTTGTTCTCTAGTCAGAATTTCTATTTCCTATTCAGATGGTTAACAAAAGATTCCTTAAATTACTTTGAGAACACATGCCTAGTGCTATACGATTTAATGCCTCTCTTGGAAAGAAGAAGTGACAGCTTACCAGCATGCTCCTTCTTATGAGATGCATAGCTACAAAATGCCAGACTTTAAATCGTTCAACAGCAAGCTTTAAATCATTCTGCCAAGTAATCTGTAAGGAGACATACCAGTCTTTCTTCAGAGGGAAATCAATGAACTGGGGAGACATACTGGCCAGGAATCTCTCCTTTCATCTAGATGTACAACACGACACACCAGGTGCCAGTTTTAACTGCTATTCTTGCAAGAATGGGCAACTTTTACAGTTAAACAAGACCAAGATGCAGTGTGCAATTGGAAAGTGTGGCAGTAGCTGCTAGAATGGGAAAAAATCAAGTTTAACTTGAGAAACCCTGCATCAAGAATTCTGATGATTTCACTCGTACATATTCATGACAAACTTATGTATGGTGTAATCGCATTCCGCAGTCAACCTTGTCCTGGCTATGGGATCAGGCTTTTGTAGATTAGGTTGACTTGCTGACGTGACGACTTTTATAGAACTGACTGGCTGCACCTTGGATGATTATCCAAACCGGTGACTGCTGACTGCTTCATTGTTTTTATAATGTTTTATACTGTTTTATACTTTTTATACTGTTTATTGTTATACTGCTGTTAAACTGTATATTTATGTTTCTCGTATGGGCACTATGGGATGCCGATTAGTTAGCTGTCCTGAGTCCCTCTGTGGGGGTTGAGATAGGATGGGATATAAAAGCCTGAAATAAATAAATAAATAAATAAATAAATAAATTGTATTAGTTGACACTTTTTCCTGTTGGAGTGACTTGAGAAACTGCAAGTTGCACTAAAGAATGCCTATGCAGATATAAGCTACATTTAATTTAAAGTTACAAGGATCCTCAGATGAATCTCTCTCTCTCTTTTCAGTTCTTGCTTCAACAGACAATTGGGGTTCCTGCTGTAAATGCTTTTATCTAGCATTTATCTAGCATGGAAGGAGGTTAAATGATGAGAAGAAAACATTGAGCTTTGCAGCGAACATTGCAAAAAAAAAAAAAACAAATTAAATAGCTGTCATATTGACCAATTTCTTCCTTTGGGTGCTCCATGGATCTTTTGTATGTTATCCACCCCTACCACCCAAGAAGGGAGGAAAGGATCTGTCTATTTCACTACAATGAAAGGAGTGGAGAGAATATAGAAGTGCATTTTTGCCAATGCCACCTTTTGTGAGACCTTAATATAAGCTGTTTGTTTCAGGAAAACCTTCTGTCCCTTTCAGTTCACACACCACCTAAAAGAATAGAAAATTGTAAGAGATGTGTGGCTTACAAAACCTTGGAATGAGCAATAAAGATTCCTGCCATTAGTTTGGAAGGAGATGTTTCCCTCTCTTAGCCAGAAATCTCAGAAGTGAAAACTAATGATGAGTGCTGAAAGAGCATAGCACAGTCACACTCCTTAGCTGTCAATGTCGAGCTCAGTAAATTCTTGGATACCTTCATGTATTATTGAACTACTGGAATGTAATCCATTGTTCATGAAAGTAATATCTGATTACTCAAAGATTTTAACATATACCACATTGAATTTGGAGGTTTTCTGTTTGTTTTTAGAAGTCAGCACTTAAAATAAAATTCTGGAAAGAAAAAAAAAGGTTCAAGGTTTCAGAGCAAAGTTTTTAAAAAACAAACAGGTGAGTCATTCAGATACACACACACACACACACACACACACAAAACACGCACATACACACACCTGGCTTGAAATTCTCCTTGAACATGGAAAAATATCCAGGTGAATGCAAAGATGTAAACCCAATGAAATGATTTTCCAATGAAGTAACAATTAATGCAATTCATAGCTTACATCGTTCTGATAAGACCAAACTGAAGGATGTCATATTGTGAAAGGAAAAGAGAACTGCTTCCTTAAGGAACATGGAGATGATGGCTTTGGAATAAATAAATGTTTTTGGAAGGAATCATAATCAACTTCCTTATCTGCCCCTTTTGCAGCATCAATGGACATATTCCTTGTTATTTTAATCAACGATGGCCAATTGCATCAAATCCATCACTGGTCAGAACTGGGACTTCGTGTTCATCAATCTAAATGGTTTTCATTTTTGTCTTTCCCTTAACAAAGACATTCATATGGACATTCAAGATTGGATCATCAGTGAATGTGGCAACCATTTCACCACATGAATTTGATGAAGTCTTGGAAAGTATGATTGGATCTTCAGTGAATGTGCCTATCAGATTTCTTAACAAAACTCAGGATTACACCACCCCATCTGTTGAAGATCATAAACAGCTCCCTTGAGCAAGGAGTCTTTCCAGAGGGTTTAAAAGAGGCGGTGGTCTCTCCTTTGCTGAAGAAACCAGATTTAGATCCCTCGGTTCCCTCCAGTTACCGCCCAGTTTCAAATCTCTCGTTCCTGGGCAAGGTGATTGAGAGGGCAGCAGCAGAGCAGTTGCAGCAATTCCTAGACGACACAGCCGGACTAGATCCCTTCTAATCCGGCTTCCGTGCGGGGCACGGGACAGAGACTGTGCTGGTCTCCATCACGGATCACCTTCGATGCCAGCTTGACCAGGGCGGGTCAGCGCTGCTTGAGCTATTGGATCTCACAGCAGCATTTGACACAGTCAACCACAATCTCTTGGCCCACCGCCTTGCTGTTGCTGGAATCAGGGGGACAGCTTTAAACTGGCTGTCCTCCTTTCTTCACAACTGTGGACAGCGAGTGGAGAGGGGAGGCCTGGTCTCTGAGAGGTCCCCTCTATCTTGTGGGGTTCCTCAGGGGGCCATTCTCTCCCCTCTGTTGTTTAACATCTATATGCAACCACTTGCTCAGCTGGTTTGAGGTTTTGGGCTTGAGTGTTATCAGTATGCCGATGACACTCAGCTGGTGCTGAAGATGGAAGGCCGACCGGACTCTGTACCTGATTGTTTCCATCAGTGCCTCGAGGCCGTTACTGGATGGCTGCATGCCAGCAGGTTGAGGGTGAATCCAGCAAAGACGGAGATCCTATGGCTGGGTGGACCGGGCAGTGGGGACATCCATCTGCCCACCCTGAATGGCGAGGCGTTACGCCCGTCATCATTGGTAAAGAGTCTGGGAGTCCTTTTGGACCCTCTGCTGACAATGGAGGCCCAGGTCTCCGCAGTGAGCAGAACCGCCTTCTTTCACCTGCGGCAGGCTAGACGGCTGGCCCCCTACCTGTCCAGGGACGACCTAGCTATGGTGATCCAGGCCACGGTCATCTCAAGACTGGACTACTGTAACGCCCTCTACATTGGCCTCCCTCTGTCGGTGATTCGGAAGCTCAAGTTGGTACAAAACGCAGCTGCTCGGCTTCTTGCGGGAATTCCGAAGAGATGCCACATAACACCAATCTTACTACAGCTGCATTGGTTACCGATTGAGCACCGGATCACTTTCAAAGTGATGGTACTCACCTTTAAGGCCTTGCATGGTCTGGGGCCAATGTATCTGAGGGATCGTCTCACCCCCTACCAACCCCAGAGATCCCTCCGTTCTGAGGACCAAGATCTATTGGAAGTCCCCAGTGTCAAGACCTTGCATCTAACGGCAACCAAACGCAGAGCCTTCACAGCAGTGGCGCCATCAGTCTGGAATGCTCTGCCACCTGAAGTTCGTGCCCTGCGGGACATACCAGCTTTCCGCAGGGCATGTAAGACATACCTGTTCCAACAGGCTTTTAATGTTTGATACTGTTGTTTTTAAATTGTTTTAAATTGCTTTTAAACTTTGTTAGATTTTAGCTATTCTTGTAAGCCGCTCCGAGCCCCAGGGGAGTGGCGGCATATAAGTTTAAATAATAAATAAATAAATAAATCTTCTCCTTACCTAGTTTCAGTATGTTATTTAGCTATGGATATTAACTGAGGTGCTTTCTGAAGACAGCAGCTGCAAGTCTCATAGAGTGCTGTCCATGACTGGTTGGTGCTGATACATTCATCAGCAGAAGCTGAGCTTAATTTACTTCTATGCCTGATCAAGCCTCTCCAATTATCCAGAAATAGCAGTAAATACGACAAACATTATTGAACAATAATAAGGAATCATACTGTGTTAAACAACAAGAAGACAAGACAAGAAAGGGATCCATTACCTCTAGTCACAGTTCTGCAGAAAATACTTTAGACTATAAGACCAAAGTTGCATGAACCCAACAGAACAATAAGCTTGATATCAGTAACTTTCTTTGCTGCTGTTATTGGCTATTTAGGAAAATTTCTGACTACCTAGTATTAACTGGTTACTGATATGCCAAAGCATGTACTGACTTTCCAGTCTTAACAATGAATGCATGACAGCTAAACTTGTGGTTGTTGAGTGTGATGCCTGTCCTGCTGTTTATAGTTGCATTACACCAGGGACTCACAAATTCATTCAGGCTTTAAGTAAAGTAGTCATACTAGATGACTGTAGAGATGTTGACCATCTAGCCTGGTCAATACACAATTGGGAAGAAGAAAAGAGTGAGTCTATGCTGTCAGTATTTTCTACTTAAGAAAATGAACATTCTCTATGGAACTTCAGATCAGTAATTTGGATATTGCTTAAAGCCACTGGAATTGAAAGGCAACAGGAACCCACCAGGGCATGTTCCACACAGAATAGCTTCTTGTACTCTTAGCTATCAGGAAAAATCCCCCAAGCTGAGTCAAGACATTTTCCAACACCTAAATGATTAAGTAGTTTATTAGGGCACCAGTTATGCTGTACTAGAATCTTCAATATCTACATTTATGGCATAACAAATGTGTTTGCCTTTAAGGTGTTTCAGGCCATAACACTCTTTATTTATCATCAATAGTGAGAAAGTGAGAAGGAACATGAGTCTTTCAACCAACATAAATTGTTATTATTTAAAGATTCATATCCTGCCTTTTCCCAGTTAAGATGAATAAAAATAAATAACAATATATTTACTAGGGCTGTGCAAAAATCCAGACCTGGGTCATAAATCATAAGTGATTTGGTAAATGTGTACTCACAAGCTGCATTACAAAACCAGCGCCATGCCCCCCCCCCCCAATGAATTTAAACAGTTATCTATGGAGATTTCGTGAAACACTTCATTACTTTCATAAGTCACAGTGAGCCAGCTTCTTCTTCAGCACAAGCAAACTCTACTGAGCGGCACAGGCAAACTTGGCATGTCACATGCTCTTTCCAGCTTATCAGGGCTTAGGGAGAGGGGAAAAGAGGGGCACTCGTGGCGTTTCTTTGGTCAACATTGTGAGCAAGGTGGGAGAGAGGAGGAAATCTGTGGTAGCATGTGACAAGTGACTACTAGGAGCTGAATTTTTCCATCCTCTAGTTTGCCTCCCTTATGCAGTACAGCTGAGGTGGGCCATACCAATGCTGTCCTTCCCTCTGATCCTATACGTGGAGCCACCTTGAACCAGCCAGCTTCCAGTCTCTCCAGCCAGCCATATCAGCTTTATTGACATGCGATACAGAAGACAAACTATGCAAGAATCTGAGCGCAGGATCTGCAAAGCATCACCTCCCCTCCCAAGTGTCTGTGTTTTATGGAGTTATGAGAGAGAGAGAACAAAACTTTTAAAATCTCCTTAAAATTACTGGATATGCAAATCTTTCTGAAGTCCTTGTGATGTTGTGCCATTGTAGAGACATTCAAGGGAATAGATGTTGTAGTTTTTTTTTTAAAAAAAAAAACAAGCATTGTGCATAAAAACTTCAAACATGTCCTTAAAATGAGTGAATGACAGAAATGTTTTCAAACTTGGAGAGCTTACAGTGGTAAATTTGTACTATAATTGTAGTAAGTTTCGTCTCAATAGCCCTAAAATGAGGGAGAGAGGATCCCCAGATCCCATTGGTGTGAATGGGAAAATAATATGACAAAAGAAAACTAACAAAAGTTTATTTATATATGACATGGGCCCCTTCAGAATTTTTCAAAAAAATTATAATCAAAATGGGGGGTTGCCCCAATATTGTAAATGCTGCAGAAAGTGTTCTACTATACCCTTTTCTCTTAATACTAGGTGCCAGGCAATTATTCTCCTATCAATGTTGCCAAGTGATTTTGGAGGGAGGTAATCTCCCCATAATGTTTTACTGTGCAAAATGCAGCCATCAAGATATTGTTGAACTATAGTTCATAGCATTCTTTATAATTAGACATGCAAACAAGGGATTATGAGTATGGCATTCCAACAATATCTGGAGGGCTGCACACTTTCCAACTTTGCATGTTAGTTTAAGAGTTGGAAGGGATTTTCGAGACTATTTTGTGTGATCTGAAATACAAAATGTAGCTATATGTATCCATGAAAAAGTACTACATATACGAAATATGGATAATTTATCACATTGAAAAGCATTTCTCTATAAAGAGTGAGTTACCAAAGCTCTGTCAAAAGAAATGTCTTCAGATACAACTGAAAAGATACTATTGAGAAAGCCAGTTCAGCTGCTTTAGGAAAAACCTTTCCACTGAGGATTTTATCTTCTCTGGGCTGAGAATAATTTGTTTTTTCATGTGTTTTAACTGACCAAGTTCCCATCCTCTTACCATTGCTATTCCATGGCTTGTCTCTAGGTGCATTCTATAATTATGCTTCTTAAGCCATTGGATATGGGAGATTGGAAGCCCCCACCTTTGCCAATGTCTAAGAGAGTGATACTATATTTGTATCCACTGATGAAACTCTTTCTTTTTCCCTTCCTGAAAATTCATAAGGGACAAAAAGCCAATAAATATGAAACGGACCAGCATTAGTCTATGAACCACCACTTCTTCTGAGCACAGAAGGGGGTACTGAAGTCTCATTCTGAAAAATAGGAAATCTGAAACTTTGAAGCCAATCATAGGTAAGAGAGTATGAGCAAAGAAAACCATGTACTACACAGATAGAGAGACAGACAGAGACACACAGAGAGAGACATTATATTTTGTGTATCCTTGTATTTATCCTAGCATTTCAAATAAGTTTAAAACCATAAGAAATGACACTACCTACCTTTCTTGCAAAATAAGCTTATTTTCCTTTTTCCATAATTCTTTGCAATCAGAGCTGAATTCATGCCAAATGCTGAAGAAAGCATTTAGGGATACTTCCTTCTCACCCATTTTTGCTTTCATACAGAAATATGATGCAGTCTCCAAAAAGCTATGGAAGAAATCAAAGATGGAATCTGCTTTTAGCATCAGTGAACAACATTCTTACTGCATCCATCACATATGATGTCTATTAAGTATGTTGATTAGTTTCCTGTCAAAGATATAATCTTAATTCTTTTGTTTTCAGAAACCTAGAACTCTGTTTACTTAGGAAAAGTAGGTTTGACATTTTCCATATATGTATCTTTGGAAGGGCAGAGCTCCTAATTAATTTTGTAAAACCAAGAAAATAAAACCACCATAACCATTCATATGTGACATTTTTACTACACCTCAAACATTTTGCAAAACAGACCACAATGTCTATTGTTCCTGAAAAGTACAAATATTCTATCACATTCCTTTTATGAAATAAAGATTAAATGTTGCATAGCAAAATGACTACCATGATAGATATGAAATCTTGAAATTAAACCCAACAGCAGTGAAACAGTGATTCCGTTGGATGATTGTTCTGTTAATAATCAGTAAATCTCTTTGCTGTGTCTGTTATAACATAGATAGACTATACATTCACGCAGGCAGGGCTGAAATAAAACATAATGCTCATTTTATTCTATTTATGTATTCAGAACAGGTTTTCAATACGCATATGGCAAAGGAGGGTGGACCATTCCTTCACTTGTGGAGGAGGACAGTTTGAAAAAGAGAGCAACCCCCACCTCGTTTGTTTTAATCCTATAGACCAGACATAGACAAACAGGTAGCTGCATTGAGTTATTATTTTTGGAAATTTGGCTTCTTTGTGTGAGCAAAATCAACCTCCAAGCCTTTTAAAGTGAAGTTATTTAAAGTTTGCTAATGAGACACTCCCCATGAAAGTATCCCCCGACTAAACCCATTTCAAGAAGAGAAAAAATCCGCTCTGGTAAATGACAGGAAAGTTTCTGGTTCTCATACTTTCCATTTTTATCAGTAAGTAATATTATTCAGAACAGTATCACCTGAGAATGAAAATTATGCACTTAGTTCCTCAAATATATTCACTCCCAGACATATAAACATACACGTATCAAATACATTATAACCACTGGATCTAGTGGGATCATGTTCCCAGTCTTTGCATGGGTACTTGAAACTATGGGTGATAGCAAACGATATTGAAATGAAGAACTTCTGACTGAAGAACACCAGTCATGCTGTAGGGCCTAGAACAGTAGTTCCCAACCTGTGGGTCCCCAGATGTTTTTGCCTTCAACTCCCAGAAATCATAACATCTGGTAACCTGGCTAGGATTTCTGAAAGTTGTAGGGCAAAACACCCTGGGACCCACAGGTTGAGAACTGCTGGCCCTGAAAATGCCACAGGAGGACTATTTTCCTAGATATGGATTGATGAAACTGAGGTACTGGTCTTACAGATATGAGGGTTACACGGTATGTTATTATGTTATATTCATTATAATTATGTTGTTACCTTTATCCATTGGCTTTATTGTAACCATTTTTTCTGTAAATTTACATAAAATAAATAAATAGATAAATTATGGGCATTGATTGTCAATGTCTTTGGAAAACATTGCCTTCTTGTGGTCTTAGATGGCTGGATACTGATAGCCCACATATTATCCTGGAGTCACACTAGAAATTTGCAGTATCCAGTGGTATGGGATGAGAAATGAGCAGAATCAAGAGGTGTTGTTGTTGTTGTTGTTGATGATGATGATGATGATATTGTTGTGTCTTCAAGCAATTTCCACTTTCTGGTAATCCACATAGTGTTTCCATAGCAAGATTTGTTCTGAAGGGGGTTGCCTTTGAAGAGAAACCATGACTTGCCAAGATCACTCAATGAGTTTCTATAGTTGAGCAAGGATTAGAACCCTAGTTCAGTACTCAAACCACTACACTACACTGGGTTTCTAGATCAATGGTAGCTGACAACAAATAATTAAAAAGACAGAAATACTGTGGACTTCAGCAATTCCTAACCCAAGTGTGGTCAATGGAAGGAGGATTGAGGAGGGGCCCAGCAAGCATGGCCCCAGTTCCATGCAAAAGTGTGTGAGCTACAAATGGCTGAAGTATGCTTGGATTGTTCAAACATGACATGTTTACTGCATGCCGTGATATACATGCTCGAATCCTATTTGACATGTAAAGCCTGAAGCTTCCCTTGGAATGGGATAAGAGATCAATAGAATAGCACTGTTTTCCCCAAGGATGCAGGAAAATGAAAAAGCACCACACTAAAAGTAGCCCTTCCAGGCACTATGTTTAAATGTTAAGTAACAATAAAGCTATGTTTCCTAATCCACAGCCTTTTCAACAATTAGGAAGCCAGATTTGATTGAAATCCCCACAAATAAATTCTCAAGGAGTTTGATAAACAAACATTGGTAACATTTATCAGAGACATGGAGGCTTTTTGTTTATTTCAGAATTCAGGATCAAAGGGGGGTAAAGGCAGGCTTTTGCACAGACTGCTGCTAATCTTACTGGGAAGCGAAAAACAACCAGTTAAGAGAGACACAGACATTTCCCTGCTAGCAGAATTCCTTTTTCTAAACAGCTAAAAGTTATAGTGAAGTCCTTCACAGGTCACTTACATAGCAGCAGACTTGTCTGCAAAGTACAAAATATCAGGCAGCGATAATACACGAATATGGCTTACATACAAATATGGAGAATATGGGCTGTTGTATAAGTAGGCTTAAAAGCAGGGTTCCTGAAGAATTAACTTGTTTATCAAGTAAGCACAGGCAAGCTGCCTCTAAAGTAATCACCTCCATTTGTTCTGAAAAGGTTTTCCATTTATGGTAATTAAACCATCTCCACAGTGTCTATTTGTTTTAAAAAAGGAAACAGATGAGCAAAGGCACAGTTTTGTTACCCTTCCCATGCTTTACAGTTATTAGATTTTTCTACACATATAGAGGTCACAGATCAAAACTGTGCATTTGGAGGTAAAATGCTATGCTATTCCTCTCTTTCAACTTTAAAACTGCCATTAACTCAAATTACAAATTTTAGGGATGATGAAATATTCTATATTTTAGGAGAAATCCAATTCACTCTGGATTCCACATCACTGGGGTGGCAAATCCACTGAGTTTTAGACTCAAGTTTTAAAAGGAGTTGCCTTGCACAAACTGTACAAAGGAGACCATCCCTAAGCAACAGTGCATATAAAAAAGAGAAAGGGGCAGAGACTAGCACAGAGGGTTAACCGCCAGCTATTGTAAATCTTATTGACCGGAAGGTCGATAGTTCTAGCCACAGGTGGAGATAGCTCCCATCATCAGCCCTAGCTTCTGTTTAACTAGCAGTTTGAAAACAAAGCAAGTGAGTAGATAAAATAGATACTGCTGAAAAAACGTACTGGCAAGATTCAATCAGGAAGGCATCAAACAGTTTAGCCTCTTTGTGTGGAAATTGAAACAGAACCACCCCATGGCTGAGTTGAGCACAGCTTCCAGATGCCAGAGATGAAAAAAAGTGGGAAGCCTTTCCTCTTACTGTCTTTGTTGTTAATTGTGTTATGGCATTGAATATTTGTCATGTATGCTTCTGTAATCTGCTCTGACTCCCTCCGGGCAGACAGAGCGAATATGAATAAAGTATATAATTATTATAAAATGAAGTAGCAATTCAGGTTTTAGTCTGAACATTAAAGAATGAGCAAAGTGCTGACCTCTATGCCCAAGTTAAGTTCAGCACACAGGATGGCTCCTTTAAAGTTTGGACTAACTCCCAGAGTAGACCTAACACAGAGGCCATCATTGGCCATTGTTTGGTGGACTACCTCAAGCTGTAGTATCTTTCCAGGAAAGCTTTCTAAGTAGACCTGCCTTTGAAAAACATTTGGAAACTTCATCTGATACAAAATACAGACACAAGAGTATGTTTGAACATATCACTCTTGTCTTGTACCATTTGCACAGACTTCCAATTTATTTCTAGATGCAATTAAATGGCCTAAACACAAAGGTCTGGGGTTAGCAATTGACCAACTTACCTTATGGTAAGCAACCTCAGAGAGTGGCTTCATGACCTATCACTTTCCAGAAAAGTGTGTTTGGCTGCTTCTCCTCTACTTGCAGTACTTCTATGGTGAAACTCCCTTCCTAGAGAAGTTTGGTTTGCTCTCTAATGTTTGAGCTTCAGACATGCAGCCAATATTTTATTACAAAAAATCTAACTTTTCCTTTGGACTAAAGTTCCTTTTCACACCCTATTTACCGACTTCATCACAGTGATCCTGCCTTGCTTTGTGTTTTAAATGATTTTGTTTGTGCTTTGTGGATTTTAATTGAAAAGTTGTTAATTTTATAGATACGTGTTTCCTTTCTGGTTATTTTGATGTTTTTTTTAAACACTGAATACCACATTCCATGATATTGTGGCTGATTCTTAAAGTGTCCTGCTTAATGACATTACCAGTGGTTGGCCCTTGTCACATTGGAAAGGCTAAGTCATTTTATAGACTATCAGGCTTTGGAACCACTGTGACAATCTGACAAAAGAGTGGTGAACAAAAAAGTATGAATAAAATAAACATCAAGAAATTATGAAATTCAGAAAACTAGAATACTTTGGCCATATAATGAAAAATCAATAATAGTGATTGCTATAGTTGACTATTCAAAGTACAATAAATGGAAAAAGAAGTGTAGAGTGAATAATGTATTGCCTGAAATCTCCAAGGGAATGGTTTGGATGAAATGCAGCATTGTCATATGGAATGGTTACCTCAACAGAAAATATAGCTAAAGTCTGACAGGAGAAGAGCACAAAGAAGAAAAGGTAAAATTACAAGTCACAATGGACACTAATAAAACTTGGATAAAGTAGTTCTCCAAAAGGCTAAGTGGAGAATGGCTAATGGTTTAGGGACTCAGAAACTGGAACCATTGGGAGTCTTCTGTCCTGGATTGTGTGCTCAATGGAAGTGTCAAAATTGCCAGCCCATGTGATATATCGTTCTGGCTGTGTATTTATTAAACACAACATCACTTTGGTGAGGTCACATTGTGTCTGTACTTCAGCTTCCTTATCAGTAAATTGAGAACACTTACCAATGAAGAGATGGTTTTGTATGATTAGGGTATTGTTTGTATAGCCCTTGGAGATGCTTATCTCAAGAGTGCCTGAGCAAAGAGGACTGTTGTACCTATGCTTCCATCACTAGTGCAGAAAGTGGGGGAAGGTTGCTGTAAGGGATTATTAGAGGCAGCAAAGGTCAATGGCTTTCTTTCAGCTAGCATGACTTTTCAAATCCTGCTTAAAAACAAGTCATTCGTTGTTCACACCACTGTTGTGTTTATGGAGGGCAGAGGGTAATAACTGCAACAAGGATTTTAAACCAGTTCAGATTCCACATAAAAAGGATTTAAATGTCCTTATATAAATAAGTGAGTGGAGATAGTTCTTGGTTTTAACTTTATATGGCTTCAAACCCAGAGGCAATGGTGCAATACTTTTCCCTGGATGCGTCACTAATTTTCATATTTATTTATATTTATTTAAAACATTTATTTCCTGCCTTTTGACAAGGCCACCATCTGATTTCAAACAATAAAGCAAATTAAAAGAAAACATCATTAAAATAAGGAAAATAAGAAACAAAAGGTTTACCCCTAATCCCCAAACATGGTAAAGTCTCAGACTAGGAAATAGCAATGGCAAAATCAACAGGCAGTGGAAAGGGCATGGAGAAAAATCTGAAACAACTTCCCACCAACAGCTATTCATGTAAACACTTTAGACAGAAGTAAGTGCCAAAAGCAAAAGAAAAGAAAATAATTCTCAATTGATCCCTCTGGGGAAAATCCAGTTGTTTCTATTAGGCAGCCACAAAAGAAAAGAGTGCATCTTCTCTGTCTACTTCTTAAATGCTGGGAAGAGACTATAATCTTACCAATGCAGTCTAGCACTGCATTGGGTTTTTTAAGCTGCTGCATCACGCTGTAAGCTCATATTCAGCTTGTGGTCCACCAAAACTCCTAGATCACTCTCATATGTACTGTTTTCAAGCCAGGTGCACCCATTGTATATCTGTGCATTTCAAATTTAGTGCTATACATTTTTCCCTGTTGATGATCATTCTGTTAGTTTTGGCCCAGCTCTGTTAGGGTCATTTAAGTTTCGAACTACTTTCCAGTCCACCCAGTCATAGCATTATCTGGCCCACATTTGACTAGCTTCTTTGTGAGAACATCATGGGGGACTCTATCAAAAACCTCACTGAAATCAAGATAGGCTACATCCACATCTACTGTGCTTGTAACTATATATAAAAATAAGATTTGTCTGGCATGACATGGCTGACTTTTCATTATCACAGCATTCTTTTCTAAGTAATTACAGACATATTTCTTGGCATTGGTATCAGATCACTGGGGATGGTAGTCATGGTAATAGCTTGGACCCCCCCCCCCCTTTTTTTTTGAAGATGGGGGCAACATTTGGCTTCCTCCAGTTTCCTGGAACTTCTCCTCTTCTCTAACAGCCTCATCACATGGCTGCTGAAAAAAGGCTCACCTCACTTGGCGTAGCCGTAGGAGGTGGGGAAGCTGCTGCCCCTCGTTCTCCATCTCCCCACTCCTGCAGCTGTTGATCCCATAGGGAGAAGCATGGAGTGCATGGCTTCCCCCATTAAAGTAAATGGCAACACAGGAAGCCTCCCATGTTGCTGCAGCAGTGGTGGTGTGCCGGCTCCACCCTCCTTCATTCACAGAGCTGGCATGACGTCGTCTGATGGGAACCGGCCGGCTCCATGGGGGACTGGGGCTAGATTGGAGCATGCCACTGAATTTAGTCCTGTGTGATGAGGTTATTAGAATTCTCAAATATGACTGTCAGTAGTTCTGAAATTACTTCTGCTAGTTCTTTTAATGGCCTTGGATATAATTCATCTTACCCTGGATACTTGAATTTATTCATAGCAGCCAGATATTGCTGTACTGACTCTTTACCTCTTCACAACACCATCCAGAAGAGCCAGAAGGAACATCTGCAGGGAGCTTGGAAGAAAAAAGCAGTGTTTGCTTGTTGTGTGCTTCCTCAGAAGTCAGCTCCTGTTGCAGAGAACTGACTCTTCACAGACTAAGGCCAACTCCCAGCAGAAAAACCTTCTTGCCTCCAGAGGCTGGAGGATAAAAGGAGAATGCCTGCAAGGTTGCCATCAAAAGAGGAGACACCAAAAGGGGGTTGACCCTTTTGGGGGAGCCACTTTGGGAGTGGTACAGTAGGAGAGGGCCTGTCCCTCTGCTTGACTGACCAAATATATAACCTTGTTTTTATCATCTGCCTGCCTGACTTTATATAAGGTTGTTTTATGAGCCATTTGTTAACCTTCCTCATATAGGAAGGATATTTTTGCTAGAAGAGGGAGGGAGTCCCCAGATTTGTGGAGCAGCCATTGGAGCCATACAGGACAGAGGGGGATGTGGAAGGGGGACACAATCTCAGTACCAACAAAACGGAGAACAAAATAGAAGGCTTATTGCCCCCAGGGAAGCCAGAATGGCCCTCTCCCTGCTTTCCTTCAGTCAGCAGGCTAGAACCTTTTTATTCAGGCAGACTTTTAAAGATGAAAGTTTTTAAGATCAAGTCATGGGGTGTTTTGGTTATAAACTTTTAATATGTTTTTAATCAGTTTTTATAGATATTAAATGTGGATTTTTTTTAAAAAAATACAATTGATATTTAATTCTGTTTTAATGTTTGTATATTTTTAGATTTTAAATTGTATTCAAATCTTTTGAACATAAGCTGCTTTGAATCTCCTTTGTGGAGAGGAAAAGTGGGGGTATAAATAAAGATATGGTAGTAGTAGTGGTAGTAGTAGTAGTGGTAATAATAATAATAATAATAATAATAATAATAATAATAAGTGATCTTGTCTGCTGTGGACTCATCTTGTTGTGTTTCTAATAATAATAATAATAATAATAATAATAATAATAATAATATACCTATTTTGTGCTGCATTTCACCTACTATATAATCTCCACTATTCTCAAATTGAACACTGTCTTTTAGAAGAAGACTGAGGCATAAAATTTGATCATTTCTGTACTTCTTGTATTCAGTATGTATCTCTTTACTTACATGTTGTTTGGAATATTGTAATGCATTCCCTATGGCATGTCTTTCAGTTGGTGTATAATGCTGCAGCCTGACTAATGGGTCAAAATCTCATCACATTAAACAAGAATGCTATGTTTAATAAAAATGCAAGGTAAATCCTTCTCAAGTAGTTGCTCCAAGGGTGAGGATGTTGCTGCCAAGGAAAGCCAGGTTAGCGCCATCGTTGATATCATTCCATCCATTTATTTTTCATATCTTTTTAAGTTACGTGGTATCGTGTTTCAAATAGAATATCTATTTTTATAGTTAGTGGCTCCTTTATAGCTGTAACTGAACAGCTATTAAAAATAATAAATAAATAGCAAATGTATTCACATCAAATAAAAGACATGCTTTTCCTGTTCATTTTTCATTTCATTTATTATTTTCCAATTTCTCTTAAAATGAAGATTAAATTAAGAAATGACATGAAACAAGATATAAGTGATTGTTAGGAGATTATAACTAGTTAAGTGAATTGAAGGGACCAATGAAGTGATTAATTTTCAGAGTTGTTTTATTCAAGGGATTTCTTTGTTTCTAGATCTTAATTGACTTTGACATGTACTCCAGGGAAAATTTGTGAGGTGTCTGAGTAGCTTGTTAGGTTTCTGACACCTTTGTTAACTTCTTCAGCCTCTTTAAATATAAATGAGTCTTCTATGTAGTTTGCTCCTGAATGTAAAGCCCCGAACCTTTATATGATTGCAAAGGAGACATCTTTTAAAACACCATTTCATTTCTGTCTTTCTAAAAATGAAATTTAACCATTGCCATCACCCCAAAACATGAAATGTTGGCTTTGGTGAGGGCTAGCACACTTTCTTTATATGAAGAAGATCACAGATTCATTATCTGGCATCTCTTATTTTGGGTGGGCGTGTCTCACGTGGTATGACTGGGATCACTACTTATCTAAAATGCAAATTATAGTTTATAATTCCCAACATTTCTTTGTCTCCTCCTCTGAACAAAATGCATTTATACTTTACCATGCCAAGTATTTCACAGGTTCTCAGATAGGCAGCAATGAGACTCCAAACTGGAAAGTGCCAGGACATTTTTCTATTACACTTTATCAATATTGTTCAGGAAGTAATACAATCATTTGGGACCGGCTGAAGACATTCTGTATCACTTAAGCTTTAATCTCGGAGATTAAGATCATCTGGGGAGGCCCTGCTCTCAATCCTGCCTCCTTCGCTGGCGCAATGGGTGGGGACAAGAGACAGGGCTTTCTCAGTGATGGCCCCTCAGCTGTGGAACTCCCTCCGGAATGATATTAGATCAGCACCCTCCCCCTAGTCTTCAGCTTGGGGATCAACCCTTTGGAGAATAGTTACAGTACAATAGATGGATATGGAATATGTGCAAGGACTACTGGAATGGCCCTGGATTATGATTGTGGATGGTGTGATTTTAAAAGTTAATGTAATGTTTTTAAATATTTAATGTGCTTTAATTTTAATTTTAATGTTTATTTTAATTGTTTGTAGTTTTTAAGGCATTGAATAGTTGCCTATATGCAAAGCTTCATTGAGTCCCCTTCGGAATTGAGAAGGGCTGGGTATAAATATGGGGAATAAATAAATAAATAATGCAAGGCTGGAGCCTTCCTCATCTGTAAGCTAGATAAACACAGATCTATGTGCTTCTTCTCATCTCAGAATACTTACTAGGAGATGTTAGAATATGCCCTTCTTGTGAGCTAAACATTGCACTTTTCTTTTTGCTCGTGTGCCAGAAATCCATTTCTTGAATAAACACTTCACACATTGACATTCTTAAAAGTTACTAAATATGATAAATAAATAAAAGAGTATACAACCTTTCAGAAACTATTAAACATCTCACTTCTGACAAATGAACAGCCAGACACTTTATGGAATCTCTAGGTCATACATACCATTTCCTTTGTCTTCACTATGTGTCAAAGATTAATTTTCCATTTTAGCATTTCTGTTAAACAACTGGACATTTGGGTTGTACTGTTTTCAAAATATTCATTTTGGGCTCTCTTCAAAATTTAATTTTGCAAAACATCCCTCCCCTCCTCCCTGAGTTTTAAAATGTCACAGAGTGGTTGTATATTCAACTATTTCCCATATCAAACAATGAATCCGTATTCAGTGAAACTCCAAGACATGTAATCATGAGACAGACACTTTGTGGCACATAGTCACTTCAAAAAGAAAAATCTAACCACATTAATCACATTAATTGTGCTCCAGCTAATCCATCACTGCAGCTTGCAGTCACTCACTTGTCTATTCACCCAATACATTGCTATTTTACCCATGATTAGCAGAATGTAACTAATCTCTTATTTATTTGGTTTACTGAAGCACTGTTTCTCACCCTTTGCTAAAATGTGTGTGTTTGACACTGAAACATTTCAGTAGATGCATTCGAAATAAAACGTTCATACTATATATCCTTTAAGAAGGAAAAGCAACTGGGCCAAATGTTTCCGCACACTAAATGTATTCAGCATTTCCAGTGATCTGTAAAGTGAAAGATGCAGGCCTGTATGTTCTTATTGACTAGTTAGACCTTGCTTCTAAAATTAAACATCAAAGATTGCAGAAAGTATAGCCGTACAAGGAAAACCAAAGACAGGAATAATCTTTTTAAGTCAGTAGGAAACCTAACATACATATCACTTAAAGAGGGTACTATTAATCATAGATTCTTATCAACAAAAGTTTATGCTAGTTTTTCCTTTTTCTTTAAATAGCCACAACATTCTTTATTATTTTTATTGTCTGGAAAGGTCTTCAATAGTATGTTTTCTTTAAAAAGCTGCAAAGGAGGTGACTAGAGACCAAAAGACAAATTCTGTGGAATCTAAAGTACATCATTTTTTTGTGCATCATTTTGAAAGAAAGTGGCCATGTTGTCTTTAGGTGATAGTGAAAATCAGCATTATGCACACTACTTTTCAACTTACAACCACATATTTGTCCCTTCGGGGGAGAGAGGGAGGGTTCTAAATAAAGTGTTATTATATCTTTGTCCCATCTGTCTACACCAAAATTTAATTTCTAACATATAAAGTTTCTATTGTGTAAAACCCACCTTCCCGTGGTCTTTTCACTATACAGTCACTTCTTCAAGAAAATTGAATTTATTTCTTTTGGGTCACACTAACTTTTGGTCTGTACACTTCTAGGTACAAGAGCACAATAACATATGGAGATCATTCAACTTTTGGCCATTGTGCAAAGTCTCCCAGGGTTCTCTTTCTTTCTCATTGAAGTGATATTATACAAAAAAACTGGGGGAAGTTTCCAGGGTTATGTGGTCCAGTGTCACCAGTATAACAACAGCTTCCATTTCTTCTTCCCACTGAAATCCAATGAATCTTTTGCAATTCTCAATGAGTGCCTGCTTTCAGTAATGGATTGGATAGAAATAGGAAAAAAAATGAAACTTGAGCTGAAAGGGACTATCCAAAAGCAAGAAACAAGAAACCAACCTGTGTAGCTTGAGGTTGCATTTTTTCCTGAAGAAGCAAGTATATTTTGAATTCAGACCTGAACCTGCATGTCCAGCCTTCTGCAGTGGTCAAGATTCCATTTGCAAAGTAAAAAACTCATGCTTCAGCTACTCTTGAGGCAGGCATGTAACTGGGGGGGGGGGGGGGCTTTGGGGGCTTCAGCCCCCACCCGAAATTCTCATGGTGGTCTGCGAAAAGGCCTTACTGGTACATTATTTAAACTGTTATGTTTATTCATATCATGATCTGATCACCATGCTCAATATATCTCATATGCATGGGGATATTGGGGTAACGATACAAAAGGTTTGCTAGGGTCGACCCTCTTTCACTCAGACTCAGCCCCCCCCCCCCCGAATCAAAATCCTGGCTACGGGCCTGTCCTGAAGGAATCTGATTTGATCATGATAACACATGCCTTATTCACATCCCATTTGGATTACTGTAATGTGCTCTGCTCTATGTAGGGATGCCTTTGAAAACTACCCGGAAACTTCAACTGCTGCAAAACTATTGATGGCAGTTGATTACAGGGTTCATATAGCTCTCTTGTTGAAACAGTTGCATTGGGAATTGATTTGTTTCTGGACAGAATCTAAAATGCTAGTTATAAGCTATAAAATCTTGTTCAGTCCTTTTCAATCTATCCAGTCACTGCATATTCCTATACGAGGCTGTTTGGGCTCTAGGTTCTTCAATGATGTCTTTTCTCTTGGCAAGAATGTTTGCTGGGAACATAGAAGATGCCCATTTTGGTGGCTGCTCCCAAGTTTGGTTGTCATTAGAAAAGAAAATGTTTCTATCCCAACAGGCTTTTGGGAAATGTTCATAGATTTATCTCTCACTTTTTAATGTTATGTTTTAAATAGTTGGCATTCCGTAGATAGTTTGATCACATTTGTTTTTCTAAAAATGAACTTTTTAATGTTTGAATTTATTTTGTTGCACATGGTTTTTGTCTATATTTGTTTCATTGTTCCGTATTACCCAAATCCCAGTTTTAAGAAAAAAGATGGGTGATAAGTGAAATCACAAATGTTGCCCTTTTTGCTATTATCATTATTCTTGTTATTTATTGGTTTTACAGCTTACCGTGTACTACTAACTTTATCAATAATTCATATGCTATTTAATAATCCAGGTAAAGGTGAAATTGCCTAAAATAGTGATGAACAGCAGAAATAAAGACAAAGAGAATGGAAAAAGAATACAAATAATTAAGAACTGCACGTTGAGATTCAGTACCTTTGAGAAAGGAAAACATTCATAATTCCAGTGATACCTGCTCTGGGAGGAATTCAAAAGGACCGACAAAATATGAAATTGCCCAAGGTAGAAACACAATAAAAACCAACATGGTGTAGTCATTTGAGTGTTGGGCTACAACTTTGAAAACCTGCATTCAATTACCCACTTAGCATTAGAAACCCACAATGACCTTGTGTAAGTCACACAGTTTCAGCCCTAGAAAACACTGTAAGAGGTTTGCTTTAAAGTCACCATAAGTTGGAAATGACTTGAGGGAACATAATAACAACAGCAGCAGGAGGAGGAGCAGCAACAAAGATCACAATAGAGCTTTAAAAATGTTATTATGTTATTATGTGGAATGTGGCTCCTCCTCCTCTGCAACTTTTCATGGTGGACAGAAGGCATCTATGTTTTGAAATGGCCAATGATGCATTGATTCTATCTCTCACAATTATTATGCTTTAAGCTTCTCCCCAACAATTTGTAGAAGAGTAAGAGAATGTAGAGACAACTTATTATTTTCTCATTCATTGCTCACACAAGCTATAAATATGTAACACTTACGGAGCATGCAAGCTAAGCCAGATTCCATTCAAAGCCATTAATGAGGCATTAGCAATCTAGTAGACAGATTTATAAAAAGGATGACTAGCATTCTAAGTTATTTATAAAAGCATGTCCTATTGTGCTTCCGAGAATTCAACAAAAGTACAATTAAAAACTGGCAAGCAAATGTGTCATTTCCATTAGATATGGAAAAAATGAATTTTAAAGAAAAAATAATTTTCCACTGTTATTATAACCAGTTCTTCAAGTAAGCCACAATGTTAAGGAAATTGCAAAAAAAGAAGAAGAAACAAACCAGAAGTTGCGTAAGAAAAAACAAAGTCTTCAAAAGCTCAGACCCTATGAAGTCTTACATTAGTACTGAATTACAAAGAGTGCAATGGCTTCATTGCAAAGTTAATTTAACACATTAAAGTAATGTTTAAGTAAGCACATAATTAATAGGTTAATAACATCTTTTCCTTCTTCCTTATACAGTGTGAAGCTGAAAAAAATACAAGAGTTATGTGCATCTGTTTTCAGTCTAGGGGAGAAGACTCACAAGATTATGCAAAGACCTGGCTAATTTATTTTACTCCTCTTGGTAGTATTGTGTTAATTTCAGGAAGAACTAAAAATTTTTTAGGATTAATAGTACACCATTTATTTGTATTGATTATACAGAAATCTCAAATGAACTGTGATAAAAAATAATTTGCCCTCTCTACTGTCACCAGAAAAGTGTTGAGAACATTGATTGGAAAGATCTGTATTATGTTTATTTCACTCACCTTTTATGCGTTTCTGCTAGGGATGTCTCTTCCATTTCATGGTCAATTTTAGCTGGACAATATAAGAGAAAATAACATTATACACAACAATGCATGTATCTTTGACTACATTATGTACTAGTGTTCACATTGTACAATTCTGGAAAAATATTGTTTGTTGATTTTTCAGTGAGAACTAAAATCATGTACTTGGGGTTAATATGAAAATTATGAAATACACAAAACATCAATGCAAGGAAATGTATAATACTGAAGCAAAGTTCTCAGCATGAAAAATACATGAATCCATAGTAAGGGAGCACTTTCACTGAAGCAGCAATTGTGCAAATCTTCACAATAGATGTCAAGAATGTTTTTTTTTAAACTAAACACTTTTTATAACACTATGGGGGCTTTTCTTGCCCATGACATTACATCTCAACTTTTCTTTTGTCTCGATATACCTGTTTCCATGTTAATCATCACATTTGTTTGTCACAAAACCCAAAAATCCCTACCCCCATCTACTCATCACTTGAGGACAATCAATTATTTGTCCTGCCAATATTTGGAACTGCTATGGGAAGCCAGAAACGGATAATGGAGAACAATAATACTGTGTGATCCGATACTCAAAAAAATATGATCAATGCCAGAATAGGTTTCTACTTCTGCTACATACAGGCAGTCCCTGAGTTACAAATGACTCACAGTTAAGAATGAGGGTGAAACAACAGGATGTGAGAAAAATCTATACCTAGAAAGGAAAATTCACTCCTGAAAGAGTTATCATGGGGGAAAGGTGTCTCCATTGAAGCTTTCTCACCAATACTGCACAACAAGACTTTTTTTCAAAATCAATTTACCACAGGGACAGAAGGTGAAATCTTCTGAACGGGAGCACAGACAGCAAAACAAACACAAAGGTGTTAATCCTTCCCTATGCTAACCAAGGCTTATATATATATAGACATATAGATATATGGCTGGAGTTACACTTAACAATGATGTATAGAAGCTGAAGTACTCTAGCTTCTGATGATGGTGAAACCAAATATTCAATTAATTTATGTTTTTAATTTAGCGTAACAACATTACTGAGAAATTGTTTGCTAATGGTTCAATAGGCAAAGACAGGCTGAAAACTTGTAAACTGTTCAGAAATTGTTAACAGATTTTTTATTGCTCTGCTTTGCTTAAGCGTGGAAAATTAAATCAAAGAAATAATAGAAATTCCCATAGCAAAAATATCTACAAAAATTGTTATAGTGTGTTCAGGCGTGCAGGGATGCATACACACACAAGTATATAAAACAAAGGTGGGGAATCTATGACCTGCCAGTTGTGGGAGAGCTTTGTCATTCATAATCCTGAAACAATGGCCAAGATAACTGAGGCTGATGATAATGTGTCACTAAGGTTGACATCGCCTGGTGTGGCAGCTCATGGTATCACCCCATGAATCTTTTCCAGTTCTTGAGCAAACATATTGGCCACTACTTATTTGCAAGCCTTCATGGTGCTGCAGTGCTGATCAACCAACTTCACCAACAACTTTCCTCAGACAACAGCTAAACAATCCTCATTTCTAAGAAAAAGACATTTTTACGCCTATTCCTAACACCTGGGAACAAACAACTCCACAGAATAGCACAAGGTAATGTGCCTTAGGGACTGGGATAACTAAATATATGGTACTTGCTTGCCCACAGAAAAATCCTTGTGGACTTCATTACTACAATTATTCTGCACAGGGAAGGACATAACCTGTCAAAGCAGACAGTGGACTCCATCATCCTTTACCATCAGGTTTATGGGAATCACAATCCAACATTATCCGGAGGCCTAAATATTGCTTACTTGATGAGGCTATTGATCTATAATGTGTGAAGGTGGCTGGCTATACATGAAGGTATAGCACATGCCCCTCCCCTAAAGAGGATGAGGGAGATTGCCTTGTAGGAATCTGGGAGCTGCCTTTTCTTGGTCAATTTTAATTCCTTTGAAATAAAGAATCCGCTGCAATGTAACTGGAAACTTAAAACACAGGCACGAATCAAGGGAAAGGTCAATGCTGAAGCAGTTGGATGGACTTTTATATCAACTAGGGCTGTGCAAAAATTTTGTATGAGGCTCATTTGTCATATCGATTTCATAAGATTCATACATATGACTCAATATTAAGAAATGTGAGGGGTGCCCATGCAAAAAACTTAAGATTCAAAACACTGACCTATGACCTTTTATGAGAACTGAATCTCTCTAGGTCTCCAACGCAGGTGCTGCCTCTCCCCTCAAAAAGCTAGGTTTGATTCCCCTAAAGGGCCCTAAGTAGGATGGCGAGTCTGGAGTGGAGGAGAAGCTCCACTCCTTCACCAAAGGAGGTGGCGATGGGGGCCTGTGCCAGGCAAGGAAGAAGTCCCTCCGACACATGGGCAGCCCAGGGAGAGACAGATAAATACCATCACATTGAAGCTTTAATGTGGGAAGTGAGCAATATTCTGGGAAATGTAATTTAGGGTGGGACCTTTTGAATTCTCTGCCATAGGAGTCCTCACCTTACCAAACTACATTTTCCAGAATTCTGCTTATTGCTTTGTGCCCCCACTACTCCCTGGAAATTTTGGTGTGCATTCTCTAAAGCAGTGGTTCACAACCTCTTAACAGCTGGAAAACTAACTAGGATTTCTAGGAGTTGTAGGCCAAAACACCTGGGGACCCACAGATTGAGAACCACTACTCTAAAGGGATTTTGAGATAAAAGGGGATTGTTGGGAGTTGAATCAACCCTATGTGGTAGGCAAAGTTGAGAGGCAGTAACTTCAAAGTTTAGCTAGTAAATTCCTATTTGGGGAGAGGAAGCAGGATATAATTAAAGCTCATTATTATTCTCATTATTTCAAAAGCTTTATGGGAATCTGTTGGGAGTGCTTTGACTGTTCTTTTCTTGCCATGCAGATGGGGGTTGGCCTGGGTTTTCCAGTGAAACAGTACTGTTAAGTTTATGTTGGTTAAAATTCCCTAAAAATCAGTAGATGTGTAAATCTTTCTGAAACTTGCTGGGACCGATGCTCTGGTTATGTTGTATCATTAAAAATAGAAATTCATGGAGATTGCTCTGGCAGTTTTTTTTTTAAAAAAATGTTGTTCATTAAAGCTTTTAAAAATCCCCCAAAATCAGTGGATGCGTGAAACACTCTGAAACTTGGGGGGGGGGGGCAGTGGTAAATGTGCTCTACAATTGAAGCAAGTTTCATCTTGAGGGAGAAAGGAGCCCCGGAAGTTTCATAATGCACAATTACATAATGAAAAAGTAACAAACATTTCTTTATAACATTATTATGATAAGGACTCTTTAAGATAATTTAGAAACACTTTAGAAATTATCCCCCTCCCTTATTTAGTAATGAGTATTGAAAAGTTTTTTTCATTGATAGCACAGGATTGGAAATATTTCCATAAATTGTGGGCTAAAAAAACCACAATCATACACCCTTGCCCATGCTGCATTGTGATGATGGGCATCATAGATCAAAATTTTATTTTATGTCTGTTTATGAAGCCATCATTCTCCCAACCCTGTTATATGTCTGAGAAATGTGGACTGCCTATAGACAGAACACTGAACTCCTGGAATGATTCCATCAGCATTGCCTCTGAAAAATCCTGCAGATCTCTTGGGAAGACAGGCAGACAAATGTCAGCATTCTGGAAGAAGCAAAGACCACCAGCACTGAAGTGATGCTTCTCCTCCATCAATTCTGCTGGACTGACCTCATTGTCTGAATGCCAAATCACTGTCTCCCAAAGCAGTTACTGTACTCCAAACTCAAGAATGGGAAATGTAATGTTAGTGGACAGGAAAAGAGATTTAAAGATGGGCTTAAAGCTAACAGTAAAAACTGCAGCATAGACACTGAGAACCAGGAAACCCTGGCTCTTGAACACTCTATCTGGAGGTCAGCTGTGACCAGCAGTGCTGGTGAATTTGAAGAGGCATGAATGGAGGGAGAAACATGCCAAGAGGAAGGTGCATCAAGCCAACCCTGACTGGTACCGTCTTCCACGTGGAAACCAATGCCCTCACTGTGGAAGAACATGCGGCTCAAGATTAGGGCTCTACAGCCACCTACATATCCACCACCAAGAGACATCGCTTGGAGGGCCATCATACTCAGACAATGAGGGATCGCCTAAGTAAAGTAAGCAAGATCAAAATATCTGGAAAGAAAAGTAAAGGGTTAACTTAAGGATTTATTCACAGGAATACATGTGAGTAGAGGAGGGAGAACAGAAAAGGTAAACAAATGAAATGAAAAGGATCCAAACTAACTTTCACTCTGTAGCTTTGACCTTGCACCCTTGTTTGATTTCTCTCTAGGACATGTAGGGCCACAAACATGCACCAGCCCAGCGTATCTAAAATAGCAAAGGGCTGTTGCCTGATAACTCCTGAGATTTCTAAATAATTGGCACTCTTGGTTTCACTCAACCAGGTCTCTGACAGATAATACTTGCATTGTCTATCTACTGGTCTGAAAGAGGAAAATATTCGCTTCTAACTTTCCAAAGGTTTAAGGTTTTGGAGAAAAGTGACAATTTGAGATACATTTGGAATCTATGAAACATTTAAGATATTTGCTTTTGAATGCCAAACCTGTGGTGGTTCCTGGTGGCAGGTTCCCTATTTACCACAAATTTGGAGTTTTTAGGCTAACTGGAGAAAAATCACTATGGGAATCAAAAGCTGTTTGAAACTTTGTATCCTTAAACTTCTCTTTTAGCATTTTTTCTTAGTTTTGCTCTTGACCCAGTGATAACTGCTTGCTGTTACTGTGTCTGGCCACTGTCTAGTCTGAAGACTTTTCAGTAATTCAAGAAATTTTAGCTGAATCAGAACCAAACTACTGGGGAATATCATAACTTCTCAGTGTATTCACATTTGAGAAATCTATGATGGAAGATGACAATAATTTTTCATCCTCCTGTCTAAACACTGCATTCTCTTTTGTATGCATATAATGCACAGCCCCCCCCCCCCCCCCCCATGGGCACAATGTTTGTAGGCATTTCCTCTTCACGTTTTTCATTTAGAGTGTAATGGAGATATTTCTCTAATTTCCAAAGACTCCACTTATGAATCACTTCCACATGTTGCCACTTTCCCTCATCTGTCAAAATTAATGCCATTGACATAATGTATTGCACATTTCAGAGGGAGAAAAAGCATCACAGATAATTCCAAATTACATTGAGATCGCAAGAATAATTATATGGAATCATAGAATCATAGAATCATAGAATCAAAGAGTTGGAAGAGACCTCATGGGCCATCCAGTCCAACCCCCTGCCAAGAAGCAGGAATATTGCATTCAAATCACGCCTGACAAATGGCCATCCAGCCTCTGTTTAAAAGCTTCCAAAGAAGGAGCCTCCACCACACTCCGGGGCAGAGAGTTCCACTGCTGAACGGCTCTCACAGTCAGGAAGTTCTTCCTAATGTTCAGATGGAATCTCCTCTCTTGTAGTTTGAAGCCATTGTTCCGCATCCTAGTCTCCAAGGAAGCAGAAAACAAGCTTGCTCCCTCCTCCCTGTGGCTTCCTCTCACATATTTATACATGGCTATCATATCTCCTCTCAGCCTTCTCTTCTTCAGGCTAAACATGCCCAGTTCCATAAGCCGCTCCTCATAGGGCTTGTTCTCCAGAACCTTGATCATTTTAGTCGCCCTCCTCTGGACACATTCCAGCTTGTCAATATCTCTCTTGAATTGTGGTGCCCAGAATTGGACACAATATTCCAGATGTGGTCTAACCAAAGCAGAATAGAGGGGTAGCATTACTTCCTTAGATCTAGACACTATGCTCCTATTGATGCAGGCCAAAATCCCATTGGCTTTTTTTGCCGCCACATCACATTTTGGCTCATGTTTAACTTTTTGTCCACGAGGACTTCAAGATCTTTTTCACACGTACTGCTCTCGAGCCAGGCGTCACCCATTCTGTATCTTTGCATTTCATTTTTTCTGCCAAAGTGAAGTATCTTGCATTTGTCACTGTTGAACTTCATTTTGTTAGTTTTGGCCCATCTCTCTAATCTGTCAAGATCGTTTTGAATTCTGCTCCTGTCCTCTGGACTATTGGCTATCCCTCCCAATTTGGTGTCGTCTGCAAACTTGATGATCATGCCTTCTAGCCCTTCATTTAAGTCATTAATAAAGATGTTGATGACTTAGATGAAGGGCTAGAAGGCATGATCATCAAGTTTGCAGACGACACCAAATTGGGAGGGATAGCCAATAGTCCAGAGGACAGGAGCAGGATACAAAACGATCTTGACAGATTAGAGAGATGGGCCAAAACTAACAAAATGAAGTTCAACAGTGACAAATGCAAGATACTCCACTTTGGATCGTGATTATCAATGGTATTCTAGTGCTTACTTCAGCTTAGTTTGGGTGTCAGGTGCTATGGTGTTCAAAATTTGAGCTTTTGAGATCAATTGTATATTTCCTATTCCCATTCTAGTATTATTACATAGAAGAAAATGCAGGCAACTATCGAGGTCAGATGCTGCAATCTAGATGCATGTAACTAAAAATTCCCATTATACTTGCCTGACTGCCAGATTATCAGCCATTGTCTTTTATTTTACTTTAATCTACATGTATAAATGTATTAATGTTGATGTAATGGCATTGAACCTTTACCAATTTTATGTTTTTTGTTTAGAAGCCGCCCTAAGTACCTTTGGGAAGAGAGGATGGGTTAAAAATAAACTATTATTATTATTATTATTATTATTATTATTATTATTAACACAAAACACAGTATGACACAGCAAAAAAGATATATGCTTGGATTTATCACAAAATCACAAGTTGAACACTTCCCAAACGTCTAGGACTGTGTGATGTATTTTTGAATGATGCGAGCAGATTCAAGTAAGGTGGCCTTTTGCAGCTGACAGATCATGATTTTGTCAATGTTTATTGTTTTCAAATGCCAGCTAAGATCTTTTGGCATGGCACCCAGTGTGCTGATTATCACTGGGACCACCTGTACTGGTTTACGCCAGAGCCTTTGCAGTTGAGGTCCTGATAATGGCCGAGTTTTTCCTGTTGTTTTATGTCAATTCGACTGTCTCCTGGTATGGTGACATCAAATATCCAAACTTTTTTCTTTTCCACAATTGTGATGTCTGCTGTATTGTGTTCCAGAATTTTGTCAGTCTGGATTCAAAAGTCCCACAGTATTTTTGCATGTTCATTTTCCACTATCTTTGCAGGTTTATGATCCCACAATTTTTTTTTACTACCAACAGGTGGTACTTATGACATAATTTTCAATTAATCATTTGGACCACAGAGCTGTGCCTCTGTCTGTAGCCAGTTTGCGTGATTTTCTTGCAGCAGCTGAGGATGTGATCAATGGTTTCATTAGCTTCCTTGCACAGTCTGCATTTTGGTCATCAGCTGATTTTTCAATCTTGGCCTTAATTGCATTTGTTCTGATGACTTTCTTCTGGGCTGCAAAAATCAGGCCTGTCTCCTTCTTCAGTGTTCTATTTGTGAGTCCTAACCAGGTCTTCTCCTTATCAATTTTTCCTTCAGTTTTGTCAAGGAACTACCCATGTTAATGCTTTGTTGTGCCAGCGGTCAGCTCTGGTTTGCAGTGCAGTTTTCATGTACTGATTCTTTGCCTGCTGTGCTTTGAGAAGTTTCCGTTTATTGACTTCAATCAAAATAGGTCATTTCCTTTCCTTTACATATTCTGCCAGTGCATGTTTTTCTTCTTTGACTGTTTGTTTTACTTGTAAAAGTCCTCTGCCACCAGACCTTCTAGGCAGATAGAGCTGGTCAACATCACTGTGAGGATGTAGTGAATTATGAATGGTCATGAGTTTTCTTGTTTTTTGCCCAAATTGTCCAGTTCTGCCTGTGTGCAGTTTATGATGCCAGCAGTATATCTTATGACCGGCATGGCCCAGGTGTTTATGGCCTTGATGGTATTGCCTCAATTGAGCTTGCTTTTGATAATTTTTCTGACCCTTTGAGTGTATTCTTTGCTGACCACAGTTTTCACATGTTCATGTTTGATGTTGTCAAGCTGTAGTATGCCCAGATATTTATAGGCCTCTGGCTGGTAACACTTTATTGCTTGGCCATTGGGCATATTTATGACCTCACTTTCAATGATTTTCCCTTCTTCAGTGCCATTGTCGAGCATGTGTCCAAATGAAACTCCATGCTGATATCAGTGCTAATGATTCGGACAGTGTTAGTCAGAGACTGGATTTCAGTTTTGGTTTTCCCATACAGCTTCAGGTTATCCATGTACAGAAGATGTGAAATTTTGTGAGATTTCTTAGATGTTTGATAGCTGAGGTTTGTTTTTGTAAGATTATTGACAGAGGGATCATGGCAATGATGAAAAGCAGTGCGGACAATGAGTCTCCCTGGAAAATCCATCTCCTGATGTTTATTTGTTTATTTATTTATTTCTGGTATTTCTATCCTGTTCCTTCTCAACTCCTGAAGGAGGACTCAGGACGGTTTACATTTGGCAGCAATTTGATGCCACTACATATAACAGAGAAATATAATAACAATTAAAATAATAAGTAAAACATTCATTAAAACAGTAAA
Organism: Anolis sagrei; assembly: GCF_037176765.1. Lineage (NCBI taxonomy): Eukaryota > Metazoa > Chordata > Lepidosauria > Squamata > Anolidae > Anolis > Anolis sagrei. The sequence goes on from NC_090021.1 coordinate 56,664,367, forward strand.
AAAAAGTATTAATAGCTGTGTCACCATTCCAGTCAATTCCATATCCAAGTGTCTAAGCACTTGATGATCCAACGGTGTGGGCGTGAGTCAAAGGCTTTTTTGTAGTTGATCCACATCACGTGAAGATTAGTTTTTTAGTTTTTGCAGTTCTTCAGAATCATTTTGTTAATTAATAACTGGTCTTTTGTGCCCCTGCTATTCTGTTTATTGCCTTTCTGTTTATTTTATTTATTTATTGTATTTACTTTATTTCTATACCGCTTTTCTCAGCCCTTAAGCGACTCAAAGCGGTTTACACAACAATGCAGAATATCACAAAACAGTATAATGCAATTAAAACAGATTATAACATCAACAATTAACAACAGTGTAACAATCATAACGCCTCAACAATAAAATCAGAATCAACTCTCATTATCCTGTATTTCTATGTTCAATTTCACTGTTTAGTCAAACGCTTGTTCGAATAGCCAGGTCTTCACCTTCCTCCGAAATGCCAACAGCGAGGGGGCTGATCTGATGTCTGCAGGTAGGGCATTCCACAGCCGAGGGGCCACCACTGAGAAGGCCCTGTCCCTCGTCCCCGCCAGGCGCGCCTGCAATGCAGGCGGGACTGAGAGCAGGACCTCCCCAGACGATCTTAGTGTCCTGGTCGGTTCATAGGAGGAGATGCGTTCGGAGAGGTAAGTAGGGCCAGAACCATTTAGGGCTTTATAGGCTAACGCCAGCACTTTGAACTATGCCCTGTAGCAAACTGGCAGCCGGTGGAGTTGTTCTGTTCATCTGGCAAGATGTTATTTTCTTCAAGATAATCTTGAATTCCCTCAGCTATGATGCTGATCAATAGTTTAAACATAGTAGGCAGACATGTTATTGGCCTGTAGTTTCCTGGTGCTGCTCCTTTTGCTAGATTCTTTTGTATCAGGTATGTTCTCCCAGTTGTTAACCATTCACAGATACTTCCTTTTTGCAACATCTCATTGAATTGTTGGGCCATTTTTCCATGTAGACTAATTAGATATTTGAGCCAAAATTCATGCAGTTGATCACTATCAGGCCATGTCCAGTTTTTTATATTATCATTATCATTATCATTATTGTTATGTATAAATGCCACTGCTGAATTGCAATTTTGGTAATATTTTATCTTTCTGTCTGCTTCTGAAAGATTTTTCTCCATTCTCCCTTACTATAAATTCATAAATGAAATGCAGATTTTTCTCAAATTGGAACTATGCACTACACACACAAAAAAGGAAATATGCATAATACACAAGCATGTTCAGATATTTGTCATTTTGCAGAATCATTGCTATGGGAGTAAAACCAATGAGGTATGGTGCCAGAATCCTTAGATTTTTTTAGGTAGCTTTGATCTAATTCTGCATGTTCAGCAGCATTGAAGCATTGCTTTTCAGAATTTTCATTCATTATTTTACGGGGCATAGACTGGAAGGCTTTTTATTTTGATTGTGGATAAAAGAGAGATAAGACTACAGCCCCTAACCTCAGCAAATGTAGAGGGCTGGCTGTATGCCTAATAGATTTTATACTTTTACTAATAGAGAAATGTATGTTTGTCTAACAAACATATATTGCTGATATATACACCAAGATCCGTGTTAGATTTAGTAGATGAGTATTTTAAAACCCTCCCAATTTTGCTTATTCTTCTTTATTGTATTTCTTACAAGATCAAATATTGGCAGAGCATAAATTTATCAGCTACACAAATCTGATCATGTTATCATTCAAAAAAGGGGGGAAATCCCAAAATAAATATGCAACAAGAGCATAAGTCTCTTCCTCCTAAGTCTAGAAGAAGAAAAATACACCCTACCACCCTGAAGCTGTCAAAAGCATTAAACAATAGGGGACTACTATAGTAAAAAATGATATAGTATTCAGGCCACATTTGTATTAGGAAATGCCAAATGAGTTCATTATGCAAACTGGTAGCAAAGCAGCTTGATCTAACAAGTATCAAAAAGAGTTTGGCTATATTTTCTTAGGACTAGTAGTCTATAAGTGACATCCATATCTTTGACCTATATCATGTATGGTGTGGCTCTCTAGATGCAAGAAACCTGAAACTGTGGAATAATAGAAAGCTCAGAATTATGTTTCTTCTAAAGCAGCATTGCTACTGTTTATTACTTAAAAATTCCTTGTGTACTGGAAAACATTTAAAGGCATTTTTCTTTAAATTTACTTTTAGCTATATAAATAACAGATAGCCTATAAGGATGTCTAGAGTAACACAGAGAATCACAAATAAAAGATCAGATATTGAAATAAACAGATTGACTAAGAAAAGGAAACCACATAGTGTGAATTGAAAAACAGTATACTCAGAGAATGTTAACTAAACTACAAAAATGTTTGGAAATTCCATCTTATTTTTCACAGTCACACCTATATAAACCTACAAATTTTCAGAGGTGCCAAAAGTGACCTTCCCTTTCCTCATAAATTATCTTTGTGTGTGCCATTAGGTAAAATAACTCATCAATTAAGGCTACATAAAGAACAAAAGCCCTTAGGAAAAAATATTGAGATCAAAAGCCTGTGAAAGACTATGGAGGGAAGAGCAATACTACATGAACTCTTTCAAGTGTGAATTCATTGCAGCCAAATAAAAGCAAAAGGATTTCATATTTAAAAGTATAGAACATTACTTATTTTTGGAACTGAATGAAAGAGGTCCCCCATGCTACATCTGTCTTTTCTGTGCTAAACTTTGCCTTAAAATTTTAATATATATATATATTCCGTCCATAATTTTCTAGGAAGGCAAATATGGGTGAAAGAAACTCTTGAGAGCAGAATTACTGGACATGAAAGTAATATACACTCCTTCCCATTACTATTTCACTGTCCTAATCCCGCTGCTGTAAGGCAGTTTAATTTTGTTTTCTTTTGCAACTAACCTCTGAAGTATCATTCTCCCAGTTGGAAAAATGGAGTAGGAAACATGCTTTCCCCAGGTGGATCATAGAATCATAGAATCATAGAGCTGCAAGAGACCTCATGGGCCATCCAGTCGAACCCTCTGCCAAGAAGCAGGAAAATTGCATTCAAAGCATCCCCGATGAGTTGAACTGGAAATTACAGTCCAGTTTTTGGAGGGTTACATGGTTTCTGTTCCTGTGGTAGCTGTTCAAGTTCACATATCTTCACATTATCTTGCAGAAAGAAGTTGGGAATATTCATTTGTCACAATTTTTCCACTTCAAGGATATATTGTTTGGAGGTATGTAATTTAGAGTTAAAGATGTGTCTCTAAGTTCACAGTTCCCATATCTTCTAGCGGTTTCTTGGTATAGGTCCAAATGCATCTACTATATCATTTACAAGTTAGTTCTGCACCAAATTCCTAGTCCATTTTCATCTCCTGATTACAGGTTGACAAGCACTTTTAAGATAATCAAAATGCTCTCTCTTTCTCTGCTGCCACAATTTGGAAGAACTCAGAAGGTCTTTCAAAGGAAATCTGCAGCTTGGGGATAATTCATCCTATTCCATCTACAAAAATTTCTGAGATCGTAGTAATGGTAGCAGGAATTACTGGATTAATGAAAGAATGGGGGCATTTCCTGTTATATATATATATATATATATATATATATATATATATATATATATGCTGTGACATGTAAGATGGCAAAGGGGCAAAGCACAAGGAACCATATAAGAGCCATATCAGCTCAGGGCTAATAGTAGTGAGCAGCCTTCAGAAGAATTACTTTGTCCATGATCCTGTTCTCTGTTTCTCCATCCGAGATATTGCATTAAAGGAAGACAATCAGAATGAAACATAGCAACAAAGAGAAGGGAAGTCTGCTGCTTAACTGATAAATTAGGGAAAAGACTAAGTAGGTTTCATGATGAACATTGGGAACATCTAAGAGCCTATAGTGGTCCTTTCAGGGGAAGCAAAGGAGCTCCCTTCAGGTTAGATCAGGCATGAGCAAACTGCTGCCCTCCAGGTGTTTTAGACTTTAACTCCCACAATTCCTAATAGCTGCCTGAGTTAGATTCAGACAGATCTAGCCAAGTCAATATTTGACCAGAATTTTCCCAATTCTCATTTCTCAGAGTTGAATTCAATTTGTAGTATATACACTATTGAGATTGTGAGACAATTCACACAATAAAACGCTGCCAAAACATGTATTTTCTAAAAAAGTACACAAAACAGCAAAAACATATACAGGTTGAGTGTCCCTAATTCAAAATCGAAACCTTTTAAATGCTTCAAAATCTGATACTTTTTGCCACCAGCCATCCACCTCCACCTTTGAGGCGGTTGCTGAGGTGTGCCTGCTCACTCATCCATTCATTTGCATGTTTTATGTGGAATAGGTAACTGACAACAGTAACTGACAACAGTATTTTATTTATTTATTTATTTACAGTATTTATATTCTGTCCTTCTCACCCCGCAGGGGACTCAGGGTGGATTGTACACATATATGGCAAATATTCAATGCCAAAGACACACGACATAGACAGTCAGAGGCTATTTAACTTTTTCTGGCCGCCAAGAGAGCTGTCGCTTTCATCATCCATCTGCAACACTGATGGAGTACTTCCGCATTCCCCGCATGCTTTTTTGCTGGAGACACATTCTGCAAAAGACACATTTCTGCACGGAAAACAGTATTTCTGCATAGAAAAATATTTTTTGAGGGGGAGGAGTGTGAATTTTGTAAAAAAAGGGAGTCATTTTGTAAGTTTTTGTCCTAGCAGGAAATTGCCAAGTATTACATATCTAGTTCTCAAGTTTTTAAGTGAGACATTTCTGTTACATATTCAAAGACAGGCAATCATGGAAGAAAAGCTACAATGTTTCTATCTGTGTTTCAACCCATAACAACAATTAATAATAACAATAATAGGGATATTACGTTTCTATTTTTTCATCCATCCATCTTTCAGAAGTGGAAAAAGTGTAATAATAATCAGATTCATGTTATAGGACATCTAAGCCCGATTTTTAGATTTTTTGGCCGGTTTCCATTCTACTTCACTCCCAAAACTCTTGGAATGGTGAGAAGTGATTCATTGGCTGCAAGTTGACATATGTGGGACTTTTTGCAAATGTGTCTCAAGCATTTTATACAATTCTTTAGATTTTGTTTCCAAAACATGTGGCATTTCAAAGGCAATTTGCAAGTTTTAAAAAAACAGAAGTTTTCACTATACCATATTTTTGGTACTTTGGAAAATGTAGCCATGTCTTGGAGACAAGTCAATGTACAACTCCAGCTCCCAGTTTTATAAAGCTGTAAAAAAACAAACACTTTTCTCCATATAGAATAAAAACCCAACAGAGAGTTACGTTTAAAAGCTGGCAATTGCATTTACTATCATTCAGAAATGTAATACCACACAGGTAAAGCTGTTTGGAAATGAAAGACTATCTGATGAAGCTAATCTACACATTTCTACAGTTCCAAAGTAAATAGACCCTTTACTCACCATGTCTAAACATTGTTTCTATAACCTTCTTTTGATAAAATGTGGAAAGGTTAAATGACATGTCATTATTTACCTTGACTAATGAATTTCTCCATGTTGTCTTTAAAGGGCTGAATGTGCTCTTCCAAAGAAAACTTGCAAACTTTTCCTGCTTCTGTCTCACATGCTGAAAATTGAAGTAACAACTTTGGATTACAATGCTATTAATTACAAACAACTTTCTCCCCCCACCCCTTTATTTTCACCCAGAGTCTGATCCTATGACCTGTTGGCTCCAGCAAAGCAAGAATGGCCTGCCATAACTGTTTTGTCTATAGAAATGTCATAAGATGAAATGCCTTGCTATCAGGTCTTGGCTTGGTACAGTCAGAGTAACTTCAGTTAACTAAAAGCCATCAAGGGCAGAATGGAATAGACTGTATAGACCGAGAAAGAAGGAGGAGGTCAGGCTAATTCATTTACATGTCACTTTTTAAATGTGCCATGCTTCCCTCATAAAATATTGCATTTTGATCTGAGAACATAACTTGAGCATAAAGCAATGGAGCATTTTCCTTCTTGTTTGTTTTAAGAAGAATATAACAAAATTTGAGTGTGAAAGAATGCTATGCTTTCTTTCTGCATAGCATAAATCATTTAATGTGATAAACCCATGTCACAATTCCTTATGAAATCTTGTTCTTTCCAAACACACAGTCTCTTTCTCAAATTGAGACTACCTGTAGGAAAAGTACAAGCACATGATCTTCCTTTCAGGTTACATTATTGAGATGGCATGATCATCAGCCAGTTGCAGTATATCTATGGAACCCATTGGTTTACCCCTTCAGCAAATAGTTCAGTGGTTTTATCCTAGCCAGGATTAGTAACTGAATGTAGGCCATCTTCTTTAAAACTGTACTTGGAAAAAATGATCCAGGCATGCTTGTTCATCATGGGAATGGAATTACACATTGATCATGTTACCAGTTTACAGTATTCAGTTATGATACTGAAATTTGATGCTCAAATAAAAGTTAAATAATAAAAGTTAAATGAAAAATCTTTGAGAAGTTACTTTAAATAATGAGCATTGTACAGCTGTTTTATTTTATTTCACTGGTGTTTTTGGAACTTGTTGGCATTCTTCAAATGCAGACCAATTTTTATTAAGATGTTCATCTGAACTCTTTGTTAAAGTGTTGATTACAACAGAATGTCAAGGCAGGCTAAATCAAAGCCTTGTCATGATTGCACTTTGTCAGACTTCATAACAATTTAAAAAGATTGCATTTGGCAAAAACTGGAATTAGTTGTTTAAAAATGTTTAGAAGAATTTATACTAACTACTTACATGCTTTTAAAATATTACTTCTCTAGAAGCATACATTCCACATGGATAGAGTTTTTTTTTTAAAAAAAAAAACCAATACGGTATTTTATAAGTGTCGCTAAAGGAGAAGAGTCAATATGAGGCAGACTGCTAAGAATTCTTGGTTAAAACAAAATAGCTTGGTGTCTACTGGCACCAGTAGGGCCTAAGAATTAGACAGAATTTTAGACTGGTTTGATAGCTGAACCTTTTTATTTAAAGTGAACTGAATTAACTATTAACTGTTTGGTAAGAAACTAACATATAAACACAGCATCTGTTTCACAGGGACAGGCTTTTGAAGCATAATCAACTTACGCAAATGAAAGAGCACAAATGATATTTCTAAATTTTGTGGCATAGACTACTTGGTTACAGTAATTTGCTGAGGCTTAGATCACACACACATGTAAATATGCTTAACTACAGTACCATGTGAATTTTCTTGACCTCAATGAAACCATTCATGGTTACAAAGTTAAAAATACATAGAAGTGTTTATAGGCTCAGTGCCTAAACAAATGCTAAGTTAAGTCAATTTCACAGCAAATGCAGGAGCTGCAGTGCAATACAAACTTGTTTTGATAGCTTATGTGGTCTCTAACTTCTGTTCCCTCTTCTAGCAAAACTGATGTATTTTCTGAGCACCACTGGAAAGCAGAAAAAAGCCACACAGAGCTGCATGTATATCAGCGGTAGGGAGAGTATGGTTTGTGGGCTCTATGTAATCCCAGTCTCCTTTCTGCAACCTCCCCCAGGTCTTGACTGAACTCAAAACCTCCATAACCTCCACATTTTTGAGCAAAACCGACCTTCAAACAGAAAAAAAGCCCTGCTAATTGCCACTCTAAATCCAGGATTAGTAGTTTGTGTGACACCAACCTCCACCCCATAGCCACGCCATATATACAGAACCAATGATCAAAAGTAGGCTTTTTGTTACATCTGTGTATCTTGAACTTGTTTTTGGCTAAAATTCAGAAATGTTGTTTCAGCACTTTCTGAGACAGAGAAAGTGTTCACCTCTGATGTGTCTGGTAAACGATCCATATTAAGTAAAGAAAATTTTCACCCTTCTTAATTGCTCAAAGAAACTTCAGAAATGGGAAGCAAATATTGTTTTTCTTCCTTAATTGCAGAGGTAGGTACAACCTGAAACCTATATACTTCTTAATTCTAAACAATGGGCCAAACAGTTGGACTTTTATATCTGGAATATCTATCTTCCTGTGTGTATGTGTTCTTGTGTGGAACCATAGTTCAAAAGCACTTCTATCAAAATCTCTAACCAATTCTATCACAATCTATTTTCTAAAATTTAAATTTTAGAAATCTGTCTTTAAACAAGGGGAAAAAATAAACACTTCTGATATTTGGAACTCTCTTTCTACTGATTTTTAAAAATATACATATAGAATGTGATTTTCTAAATATTTTTCAAATGACATACTTGCATCTGATCTGATTACCTCAAAATCATATAGAAATGCTTGACGTTGAAGATTTTAAAGGGAGCCTTGAATTTAATGCAAGGAAATGAAGCCTGATTTATCTGAATGGCACACTTTTTCATCAGAAGAGAAAGGCTTCTCAGTTTTCTTTTATTATTATTTTTGGTATTGTTAAGACTTTGCTAAGGACTGTAGGGGCTTCAAAGCTTCTGCAGACAACTCCTTGTTTGGAATTTTAAGGACAGTAAAACGTGACTCACAGATTGACTGAAATCCTGGCTTTATTTTCCATATGGTTTCGGTTTAGGAGTCTGCATGAAGAAATGTTCCAGTCATTTAACCCTTTCAGTGATGTTTGCAGAGGCTACTGAAGTATGTAGGTGAAGTACTGAGCATCAACTAGTCCCAGCAGGGTTCTATGAGGCAATGCAGTAATGCAAGCTACTGATGGGTTTAGTAGTCCTGTTACTTTAACTGTAAATGAGCAGTACATGTGGAATGCTGGATGTCATCCTTTGAGATTCTAGCCTTAGTATATTGTTACATGTCAATTCTGTGTCTGAGGCTGCATCTATTATTGTTGTTGTTACTACTACTACTACTACTACTACTAGAATTATGTTTATTTTTATTTATATCTCTACAGGGTAGAATCAATGCAGTTGGACATCTTTTTAACTGCTATAGGTCAATGCTATTATTCAATGCTAGAAAAAGTGATCAAATGGAGAAAAGTGGTCCAACAATTCCCCAATTGATGCTGTTTTTATTGCTTAATTTCTCCATGCAGAAATGATCAATTGTGTATGTGTAATTTGTACTGTTTTTTTAGTGTTTAAGGGAAGAAAGTGGGATATAAATAAGTATAATAAATAATTATAACAGGCAGAGGAAAAAATAAAACATTCCTTCAAAAAGAATTGTTTACCTGCATTTTAACCTAGTAATTTCAGTTGTAATAACTATTGTCTGTGTAGCACTATCATCATTAAAGTCTGTACCATACAGTACTTTTAAGAGGAACAAATTACTATAACTCAACATTTAATATGCTTGAAGAGTCTTTTGAACTTGGTAAGACTGCAGCTTATCCAGTTATCCCAGAATGTAGGATACACCACTTTCTCCTTTATGCCTAAAATTAGCTATGTTCCCACTATGGAAAATGTCTATATACATTCTGGAAGCTTTTAAGTACTACCCTCTTTTAAAAATGATTTTTACTTGTCAAATGATGACATGCTGAAAGAGAATATTGTCACATATTAATATAATTAAAAACCCTTTATTTATATAATAGTGACCTGGACAAAATGAAGTTTTACTCAAAGCAAGTTACATATAGATCTGATGACTAACATGTAAAATTAATGAGATTACTATAGTAGGGTCCCTTTACTGATCCCACACATATTTTCCTAGGTTGGAGCTGGTAAACCTAAAAGAACCTAGTATGGATCTGCACAACCGCATAACTAAATCTTGCCTTCTTTTTTTCATTCCGAATGTTTATTTTCTCTTTGGAACTGTCCTCTCTTTGTGGTCGTAATTCTACTTCTGAGTGCAGCCATCTCCAGGTCTCACTTCTATTTTGCTCTGCAGACAGGTGACTATATATCCCCCACCCCACAAGTATCTCAATTTTGGCTGGAACAGCCCTGATTAGTCCCCTATCATCCCATTTTCCATCTGCTTATGAATTGACACAGTTTTTCTGTCATCTCCCAACTTCTTCCTTTTGTCCTTAAGCTCACTTCTTTTACTTCAAACTGAATACAATGCTGCAAAAATCATTTTTGCTCAGTTATCTTAACAATTAGAAGAGGCCTTCTGAGAAGGTTCTGAGAAAAATGGATGCATCCCCTCCTAGCTTGTCTGCTCATTGTTATTAATAACTATTGCCACCTTGATCACCCATTGATGTTGTTCAGTCACATATGTTATCTGTGAAATGTTGAAGAGCATGTGATCAGGAACCCAGATGAATGGTACCAAAGAAGTAGAGGAATGGCCAGGAAGCCAAGGAAAGCATCAGACTGAAAAGTTTCTTAGCAAAGTGCTCAGATAAAATATTAAAATATGATCATGATTCAAGAGCATGATTTTTGCAACCTGACTGTTTTCAATATATAGTATCACAAGAGAACAGCACCCTGCAGGATAGATTGAAATGTGAGTCAGTAACTGGGGTGAAATAATTTGCAAAAATACTTTGGAAGCACAATAATTAAAATGTCTATGACAAGACTAATTTTTAGGAGCCCCTGAAAGCAGTTGGACTCAAGCTGCCATCTTATATACATTTCTCTAGGAATAGCTCTTATCAAATTCATAAGTTTGCAATGTTATGCTTTTAAAATGTACTGAAATTTGTGTGGAAAATTATATCAATCATTTCAAGATGAATGAATACTGAAGTGCATGTATGTGTCAAAGTAATAGAATGGCTGCAGAATAATACTCAACATTTAAACTTAAATATTCCTATATTGTTTCCTTGGCTCTAGCTGCCCAATGCTGTTTAAGAGCAAGTTGTTTTAAGGCTTGCAGCAAGTACTAACATTTAAAGTCTGGAATGACAGCATTACTGAAAGTTAGAACAGCGCATGACTGCATCAAGGAGGTCTGCTGACAGCCAAGGGAGATCAAAAGCAGATCAGGTTGCTTAACAAACTATATGTCACTGAACTGAGAAAGACTAAACTGAGAATCCTGGAGAGCTGTGAAATCGAGGGGCAATCGATGGAGCCAAACTAGTAGATATATTAATAAAATGCCTCACTGTCTAGGGTCCTTTGTTTATTCAAATGTCTGGTACATAACAGATTAATGTCCAGACACATAAGACTTTAAAACAAAAGAAGTAGAAATTGGTGACAGATAAGCAGGATGATCCAAAAAAAATAAATACTCGATGAAACTACAAATGAAAATCCTGCTTCAATAGAAGGCCCTGGTCCTCAATAAATAAATAAATGAAAAGTTGGGTATTTTCATGCCGGTGACACCTTCCCCACTCACAGATATTAGCAAAAGTCAGTACTTAATGCTCATAAAATAGGGAAAATAAGAATGAATAAAAATAAGAAGAAAATGGGCAGACAAATATAGAGAAATAGGTGTGTGAGTGTGCATGTAAACAATCTTTCCCTTTAAGGAAAACCAACAATGAATTCCCTTTTAAGCACATGTGCACCCGAGCTTAACATCCTGATTATGCAGCATAAAGAAAACATTTTGCATTATAAATACGATTGTAAGTTTGTATGGTTTCACACAGACAGCCAACACACCGAGGCAGTCAGGTGTAGCAACTCACGTTACTATTTGCTAGATCAGGAGACGCCACAACTCGAATGCAGTGTCCTGAAGCATCCAATTATTATAGCCTCTGGGCCAAAGTGATTTGCTTCATAAGGCTTGCACATGGTTTTAAACTGTTTTAACCTTTTGAACCTCTTATGACTTGTTAAAAATTTTAATATTGAATAAATTTTTAGCATATTGAAATTACTCTCATTGTTCTTACCTTTTTTATTTTATGTGAACACCACATAAAATCTTGTGATACAGGACAAGGTAGAAATATTTTAATTCATAAATAAATTACAGGTAGAAAAACATACTTCAGCAAACTTAGTTTTCATTGCAAGAAAGGTGTTTTACTTTTAGAAATCAATTACAGAGTAGGTTTAAAGTCAGACACTCTAAAAATCAGATTTTTGCTTATGCATTGTGCCTTCTTCTTCTTCTCTCCAGATGTTAGCAGATATGTATGTCTATAAATGTGTGAGTGTGCATGTATGTGTCAATGTGTTCAGAATATGGGGGAAATGCTACAGGAGGAATGTATTCTGTCCAGCAGTGCCCAGTCTTCCGGGGGATGATCATCACAGTATGATAAACTCTTTATGTTGTTGCACAAACTCATTAAGCTTCAGCTCTATTTTTAAACATGTTCTTAAGTACCATCTGATTTTTTAAACCTTGCATGCTTTCAATCAGATCCCAAATTACATATGGGAAAAGGAATATTATGTTTAAGAATATCATGATAGTCAGGATGTACTCGGTATGGTTGATGTAGAGAGATCTGACATGCACAACCCTCAGGATAAAGGATGTGGGGATATTAAATATACCGGTATATGACAATAGAGGGACAGCATGGAGGAGGATTACACAATTTTCAGAAATTTAAAAGGCTAAGGGAGAGGGGGCAGACCTAAATTATTAGGGAAGAATCAATATCAAAAGTTCTAATATTCAACCAAGCTGCTAAGACTTACTTCCTATCTACAAAGTGACAAGTAACAGAAGTAATACACAATATTCACATAGAACTGGTAGAAATGACATTGATATACTAATAGATATACTTACTCATGGATAACGTTCATTAATTTCAATAGAAATTAATTCCAGGTAAGGGTTGATAAAACTGTAGCCTAATAACCACTGAAATTCATTTGGCTTTTTGGACCATGGCCTATGCATTTATGAAGAATAACCTTTAACACGACATGAGTTGGAAATAATGTATTTGCTAGGCATCTCAAAAATGTGATAATGAGGGCTTTAAATTGAATTAAATTGGGGGGGGGAGAGATGTTTATTTATTTAGGATTGCTAGCACATGCTGAATACCTTCAACAGTCATTTTTCTGGGTGTATTTCAAATGAGAAGCAACAATGAACCTCAAAAAAGCTACATACCTTTCAAGTCTTTTTTAAGTTTGCGGAGATCCTTTTGAAACTCTTCAAACTTTAACTGAGAAGCTTGAAAAAGATCTTGGGGCTCTGGAAGAGGGAAGGTGCATTGCTCTTTTCCAGCATCCTGACAAAGCATAAAATAAATATGGTCAATATATTGAAAAAACTGAGATAGACACCATAGTGCCTAAGTCAAAGACTGTGTCCAAGAAATGCTCTATCATTACTCTACAATAATTCTATGAATAAGAGTATCATAAAACAGGCAAATTAGCCATGAAATATCACTTAATGACTTAGTGCAGTGGTTCTCAACCTGGGATCCCCAGATGTTTTTGGCCTACTACTCCCAGAAATCCCAGCCAGTTAACCAGCTGTTAGGATCTCTGGGAGCTGTAGGCCAAAAACATCTGGGGACCCCAGGTTGAGAACCACTGACTTAGTGTGTGCTGATGGAAAAGAAGAGCCAAAATTTGTAATATATTCATTTGGCTGAAGTCTCAGATGAGTGAATGAGTTGTATCTCTCCAAATGAGGAACAAGAAGAGGCCACAAAATATATCTTGTTACATTAAAATATGAACTCAGTTTCATTGTCTGTGTTCATCAAGATTACTAACACTATGACTCAGGCTTATATCTGTACAATTATATACAACAGAAAGGAGCAAGATGCGACATCCAAAGGTTGAATTGTGACTCCAATGAGCCCTAGCCATGGTGAATGATGAGGTGTGACATGTCACTAACATGTTGATGACACCCACCTTCTATTCTTGCTTTATCAAATCCCGAAGAGTTGACCCAAGACTATATGAAGGAAGCACACTGGGGTCTCTGTCTGGCCAAGATACAGTTATTGTGACTGGAAGGATTATTTGTACATCTGAATAGTATTCAGCCCACTCTGAAAAAGGTGAACTTCCTCAATAAGATTCAGATTCAAAATTTAGAGGTACTCATTGATTTACAATTGCCATTAAATATCAATGTGGTTCCAAGTACCTTTTACGAGTTGAGGCTAATAAGCCACCTGGAACTCTTTCAGGACAGAAATAATTTTGTCATCGCTATTCATTTTGGAAGACTTAAGTTAATGTGAACAACAGTCTCTGAAAATACTCTGGGAACTTTGATTAGACCTGAACAAGGTGGCAAGATTGTTAAACATGAATGGATACATTCATATATAACTTCTGTCATCTTGGCTGGCCTCTGGTCAATTTCTGAAGAACAAGTTCTGATTTCAATCCATAAAGCACCAAACAGTTTGATGCCAGGTGACATGGGTCATTTCTTCCCACCCAGACAGTGAGGTAATCTTTGGTAGCCTTTCTCCATGTCCTTTGCCAAGTGAGGTGTAGCCACGAACACTTTGTTAATGAAAATTTCCATCAGAGACCCTTGCCTGGTGCCCATTCTACATTCCTTTCAGCAAAGACTGAGTCAGGCTTCCAAATCCCCCCCCCCCCCCCATCTTTAACAACCTTTTACTGATGAATTGCTTCTTTGTATTTCGTTGACCTTTTCTTTTTTGCTCAATATTGAATTTGTATTTTTATGGCTGAATAATTATATTGACCCCATAGCACTTTGTCCTCCAAAGCACTTTACATTTCTTTAAGTCTGCTCGTATGCCCTTCCACAAACACCAGTATCACCTTCTGTTCATGTCCTAGCATTATTTCCAATTTTAACCTAACATTTGGCCTTCCCACTGTTTTTAACTATGTGTTGTTTTATTGATAATGTTGTTTCTTATTGTCTATGTGTTTTTAATTGCTTGTATTGTTGTTATTATTGCTTGTATTGTTGTGTTTGGGCTCGGCCTCATGTAAGCCGCACCGAGTCCCTTGGGGAGATGGTAGCGGTGTACAAATAAAGTGTTATTATTATTATTATTATTATTATTATTATTATTGATATATCATGGTTGGATGATATATTGATATTTTTAGTGGAAGTCACACAGAGAACTGGTTATGGAGCAGCATATGAATGTCACAATTCAATGAATAAATCAAATTACATGTAAAGATAAATGGCAATTCAATAGTATTTGAATGGCTCACTCTGACAGGTATTGGTCACTGATGTTGTTGAGGAGGAAGTCTAACTGTAATCCTCACAATGGTTTTTGCTGTTTTTTTATTTGGCTTATTTCACTTCAAAAACACATTTAACATAACAAAATATATCAAACTAAACCAACCAACCAACTGAATCACAAGGTGTTTTTCTGCCAATGGATTTCCCACTCCTTCTTTGTGGTTTCTTGTGCTTTGCAAATTTTTTCTGGAGGCTTGGAAAAACCTCAAGGGCATATTTTCCAATGACAAGGAAAGCTGTTGGATGAAGGAGAGGAGGAAGTCCCACAGCACATATCTGCTCGTAGAATGATGGACTTCATCCATTGTTCCTCTTAAGATGATGAATTAAACTATAAAACTTTAAAAAGAAACTAAATAAGACAAAGGGCTTTATTTACCCACCTCATCAAAATTGCGCAAGTAGTAGGAGACAATGTATGACAGAAGACTTCTGCTGTTGTCCTGTGTAGAGGCAAAATTAAATTACGATGTTTGAATACATCCATGTATCAGATAAATGCTAGAGTTGTTCCTATTTTAGTTTTATACATTTAATTGATCATTAAACTATAAGGTAAAGTCTACTTGAAAGAGGAAGAGGGCACTATGATTGTTCTGATAAAAGTAAGAGCTAAAGTGCATGTTAAAGAAGGACTGAGGAAACAATACTAACCTCAAAGGCATGTCCACAGTTTAATGAATGTTCATTACAGTATATGAAGATGAAGTAACAAGACAGAATGAGCAAGAAATTATAGTAGTTGTTCAGTCTCACTGGGTCTTTTATGCACTCCATGATTACACACAAAATGTAATTACTAGAATGATGGATTTTATATCTGTATGGTATAATATGCTAGTAGAATTATTGCCTACATGTAATAGTGGTCATCATATCAGATGATGCTATAAATAATCCCTCTTATGTTTTCAAAGTCTACATTTCATGGAAGGTGGAAACTGCATTGGCCCTTCCCATTCTTGGGTCTGCCTAATACATGTAAGTTTAACAGGGAGCCAGTAGACAGAACATGCAGGAACATAGAAAAATTCCTGCATTCTCTATCACTTCTCATAAATAAAATAGAAGAAGCAAGGAAGACTCTATTTTTGACCAAAATGTTGCAGTACCTAATTGGTATTCAAGATCTGGACAGCAGTGATGAGGCGATTGGAGGCCTCAGAGCAGTCGGTGTGTTTTGGAGTGGATTCACAGAGGATAAACACTTTATTTTTTCTCCCTTCTTCTATAACTCTCCATGACAATGGAAAACTAGCTCAGGGGAGTAGGTTTCCAGTCTTTCAAAACTCCAACAGTGAATGTAGTGGGGAAAGGGATCATCTCCCTTCATTTCCATTGGGCTCCACTGTTTCACTACTAGAAGTCCAGCTTTGGATA
This sequence comes from Anolis sagrei, assembly GCF_037176765.1. Taxonomy (NCBI): domain Eukaryota; kingdom Metazoa; phylum Chordata; class Lepidosauria; order Squamata; family Anolidae; genus Anolis; species Anolis sagrei. The sequence goes on from NC_090021.1 coordinate 56,680,855, forward strand.
CTACTTATTATTATTTGTTATCTAAAGACAATGACTCTTGGTCTTTTTCTTATATGTTATATAGTTCCTTGCTCATTTTTTAAAATTAACTATATTTATATACTGCCATTCTCAGACCGAGGGTGAGAATGGCGGTAGATGATTTTCTCAGATTGTAATTTTTTAAAATATAAATTGATGTGTTCATTTGTATTTCAGATGTAAAGGAAGAAGAAAATTATCTATATGTAATACAAGAATAGGAATTAAGTAAAAAAAAAATCAAACTACAGAACCTTTCCTTTGTACAAAAATAAATGGTTGATTCTAAACTCTTGAATCTGGAGTCTATCTCAGAGTATGAAAACATGCTTTAAGTAATATATCCATAACAGATGTGTTCAACTTTCCATTTAATTAATAAGATAATCATAAGGGACTCTGAGCTAAAAGACGCAATGTAAAAAAAAAACTGTGGCAACTGAAGCAAATGAGTGGAAGCTAAACTTACACTGCTCTTGACATCTTTCAGTTTGGGCAATATGTCTAATCCAAACCCATCCGCCTGTCCTCTTGTTCGATTTCCACCATTCATGTAATTTCCAAATGCAAGGACCAAGCCTAAAACCTGCATAACTCCTGAACCACTTTTCAATGTCTGAGGAAATAAGATGTAGACAAAGGTCATATTCAATATTTCAGAAACAGTTCATTTCCTTTTTTTTAAAGTTACACACAGAGCACAATTTTCAGAACAATTTGATGCAAATTATTTCTCTTCAATTCACAGTTAGGGACTTAAGCTTTCCTGCTTCCTGAGGTGGCAGAAGAATGCTCACCGCTGTGTTCATCTGATCTCTCCAACACTTCATCTACCACCACTGTGTTTCAGCTGTCCTATGTAGAAAAATGGTAACCTAATAGCATTGGCTCTACTTAAAGATGTCATGGATACTTTACATGCCTGACACCGTTTTATATAGAGGGTAAGGTAGGCAAATAACAATGACAAATAAGCATAGGAAACATATAGCCATGTGATCAGGAAAACAAGGGAGGCAAAGCACTGGAGTGATAGAGAGGGAGTTATGATAGCAATGCTGGGGCATCTTTGGTGTGGGAACAGTCCTGCTACCTGCAGTGGCCATCTCACTCTGCAGTCCACAGTCCACTTTCAATGGTAACTAAATACATTTGTAGGAATATCAGGGCTTTGAACTTTGGAACTTATGAGCTTATCACAAAGGCCAGGTGAAGTGTCCCGCTTTGCTTGATTTTGCGGAGGAAAGAGAGGGGCAGCAGGATTAATCTGACACTCTACGTGCAGTTCCCTCTAGGTGACACTTTCCCCATCACACGTGGGAATCCTTGCCCTTTGTAAAGAGAGTTTAGGCTTAGGGCATTTAAAACTTGAACTTGTTAAAGACAGAAATAAACTTCAAATTGCTGCCACCATTTAAAATACTAGACTGAGGTGATTCTCCATAAATAAGCTTTTAAGTTTTCGCTGCCACCAAAAGAAAAGAATCTGTTTCTCTAACTTCTTCCGTAAAACTGTTGTTTAAAACTTTCTACACAGAGGCTCACGTGAGGCAGATGCTTGAGTAACAAAACAATGAGGTTTATTTTGAGAGGGCTTGACTAAATCAGGTACAAAAGCTTGGCTGTTTCAAAAATACTGTCTTAAAAGCGTGATGGTTACAAGAACGGTTCTATCTTTGTTACACAGAGAATCTTCTCTCTCCAAACACAAACAAGAAACCTAACAGGACAGTGTCTCTGCGAGAGAATCTTCAGTAGCCCAGATAGATCTTCCCTGATACTATCCTACTACCACTCAGCTAATTTTCCTATTAGTTACAAGACTGCTTCAGCTACCCTGCTAGAAATCTTCTGGCCAGACCTAGGCCTCTACTACTAACCCTAACAACCACTCCACACCTAAACACCTTTTCTCTTCAAACTCCAAACTCCAACTCCTCTCAGGGATCTCAAAAACCTCTTTTTAAAAGTAAGTTTTTTCCTCTGGCGAGCCAGACTCTGCCTCCTCTGACTTGGCCAATCAAATTCCTCTCTCATTTTCCCTCCAAAGGCTGATTTAAATATATACGCCCTCTCCTGGAAAATGATCCACCATAATGGAGTCCCTCGGCATCTCTCTCTAAGATGGCTGCTGTCTTCTGGGCCTATCATTTTTTCTAGGCCTAAAACAAACCTAACGAAAGTGGATTCACTACAACCTTCTAGGGAGGAGAACAACACAAGAAGCCTCCTATGTTGTGAGAGACGTGTCCAAGGATGCTTCCACCCTGGTTAATGGTGGTCCCTCTGCTGGAAGTCACACAACATGGAATTTCCCCAGCAGAAGGTTTTGAGGCATTCATTTGGGGGCAAACTTTGTAAGGCACAACTTGATTTCAAGTTCAAAGCAGGTAATATGGGATTTTATTCAGCTGTGTGGAAGAGTCCTGTGAGAGACTGAATCACTTATAGAGACAAAGCACTAGAACTCAAACACTTGGCATAAAAGCTCACCACAGAGGCTTATCTCTGTTAGGCTATGCATTTTCTAATGCAAAGAGGCATCTGGCACAATGAAACAATCCAAACTATACTTTGGCAATCATGCTGCTGTTGCAGTCAGAACTATAATACATGCAATCCTCTTAATAAGACAAAGCCACAGATCCTACTCTGTCTCTCAGACACAGATTTCTTGACGTGTTGCAGACAAAAAGTAAACACTAATTAAAATTCTAAACAATTGCACATGCTTTGCATTTCAGGAACATTGTCTGCTAAATTCTTGAGACAATTGGAAGGAAATTATGGAGGATACAAGCAAGGAAGTAACAGCAGGATTTTGTAGCTCTAAATCAGTGATCTTCTTAGGATCAAACCAAGATTTCTGCTTTCTACTGCATGGATCAATCAATTTTAGTTTGGCATCAGTTATAGTACCGAATTTTCCCCCCCTCATGATTTAAGTTAGTGCTAGGATTGTTAATTGAGCTGAAATAGTGTTTGCATGCTATAACGAGCTGAATACTAGTAAAGCAGAGGATTTATGGCTTGATGGTTCTCAATAAAGGAATTGGTTAAACAGAATATCTTTCAGGGGGTCTGTCCCCACTCCATAGGAACAGGTGCATGATGAAATCTGCACCTCAGAATGCTAGGGGCAGCTTTGACTGGTCCATCAATTTCCATGGATTGGGATATTTTAATTGATGTATTTCAAACGCTGGTTACGTTTTGATTCGAAGATAACTCAGAAGCTACAAGTGGTGTAAAACAGCTAGATCAGTGTTTCTCAACCTTCCTAATGCCAAACCCCTTAATACAATTCCCCATATTGTGGTGACCCCCAGCCAAAAAAATTATTTTTGTTTCTACTTCATAACTGTAATTTTGCTTCTGTTATGAATCATTAAGTAAATATCCAATATGCAGGATGTATTTTCATTCACTGGACCGAATTTAGAACAAATAACTGATATGCCCAACATTGAATACTGGTGGGGTCGGGGGGGGGGGGGGAGGGTTGATGTTGTCATTTGGGAGTTGTTGCTGAGATTTATAGTTAACCTACAATCAGAGAGCATTCTGAACTCTACCAATAATGTAATTGAATCAAACCTGGCACTCAGAACTCTGATGACCAGCAAAAAATAGTGGAAGGGTTTGGTGGGCATTGACCTTGAGTTTTGAAGTTGTTGTTCACCTATATCCAAAGAGCACTGTGGACTCAAATAATGACCAAACTTGGCACAAATACTCTATATGCCCAAATGTGAACATTGGTGGAGTTTGGGGAAAATAGACCTTGACATTTGGGAGTTGTAGTTGCTTGGATTTATAGTTCACCTACATCCAAAGAGCATTCTGAACTCCACCAATGATAGAATTGGTTCAAACTTCCCACACAGTACCCCCATGACCAACAGAAAATACTAATGTTTTCCGATGATCTTTGGTGACCCCCCCCCCCCCCCTTCCAGGAGTTCCGACCCCCAGGTTGAGAAAGGCTGAGTTAGATTGTTGGCCAGAATAACATACAGATTCATTGAGAAACATGGAATTATACTGTAATGTGCTTTCAGTCTGATAATTTATGGTGACATGGAAAACCCTAAACAGCTTGAGATCATAGTACTGATATTATGTGGAAGAAGGCGTTCTTAGCTGTGACACTCTAGTTGTGAAATGGTTTCCCTTTGGAGACCCAGTGGCATTGATGTTGGCATTTTTTCAGCAGTATATGAAAACATGGCATTAAAGTTAATAACCAAAGGCTAATTGATATACTCCAAATATCCATGTACATATTTGTAAACTTTAACTTTTTAAACATGCTTTAACCTGATAAATTTTGCAATACATATATTTAATCTGGTTCAATTATTTTAATGTTTTAATTTTGTTTTAAACTCTTAAATCAATTTTAACAGTTGCTTTTAACAGTTTAATACAAAATTAAACAGAAGTTTAAAACAGCACAAATGTTGTAATAAATAGACAGGTAAATAGATGTTAGAGCTTTGGTGCGATTTCCAAATAACATTTCAAAAGTGCATTATAACATGTACCCATGGTGTGAGAAAATGGGAATGCACCACTCTATTGTCACTTTGCATACAGAAATACACATTTCTCAGACTATTATATCTTCACACAATACCACTCCTCACAGAGAACACCCAGTGAAGGCCTGCTGGGGTGCAATTTTGGCAAGTAATGGCTTTTATGAAAAATGCTCCCATTCTACCACATTTCATAGTAACCGGTTAGGGTGAACTTTAGCAGGATAACATTCATTAAATGGTCCCTGAATAAAGAGAATAAGCAAGAATTTCTTAACTGGGAGATAATGGATCCAGAGAAGCAGAAGGTCAAGCTGCAAACAAAAATGAAAATGTCTAAACAAATCAAAAATATTAATTCTAGGCGTGGGCAGTACTTTAATATTTTTCACTTTAAGGATGTTTAGGAACAAACATTCAACGTAGGCTAGTGTTCCCTTACCAGAAAAACACTGCCATGAAGGTCTCACTTCTAGAGAACAATTTGGAATGCATGATACACATAAGTAAATAGTTCTCCATGCAAAATGATCACAAAGGTTTTATAATAAACCTTTCAAAAACATTTCTAAGTATGATTGTCATTTGCTGAACAAAGAATGAAAAAGAACACTTTAAGATGTGATTACTTTAAGCCATGTTTTGCCATTGTTACTTAATTTATCCCATTGTCTTAAGATTACTGATTACCAATTAAACCAGCAATGTAGCTGCCCCAAATTAAGGCACCCAGTGGAGGGAAAAAAACAAAAACAAATAGCTTTTGTTTGAAAATTACAAAAAGGAAGCAATGTCTACTACAAAGACAGTAGATTTTGCTTTGGCACAGGAAGAAGGTACATTATTCTCGAGAGGTTGATGTGCATTGGCTACAGACTTATGATGTTATATTTTAGCACTGAAAGCCAAATCGTAAGACTTGCTTTGATCTTGAAGCACATTCATAAAATGTTCCATCTAGCAGGACTGCTATCCTTCACATTTAATGAGTGTTTAAAGTAAATATAAAACTTTTGAAATATGAGTATTGCTGAGCAAGAAAGATTAAATATCAGCAAATCTAGCTCTCATATCAGATGGTCCAGAACGTACCTCACACAGTTTCTGTAACAATTCAAGTTTGCTACGGATGGAGGAAATGCTTTCAGAAAATGTTGATTGGAACAGGATACAAAAGACTCGTTCTGAGAAGTTGGGAATTAGGGATAATTCATAAAGAAACCTGCAGAAGTCAATGAAAATATTATTTAGATCTATTATTGAGACCCCTACTGACCTAGCATTCCACAACAAAGCAGATCTAAGTAGTATAGTATGTTTTAATACCCAGTCAACCAATGAATTAAATGGAACCAGATTCAGGTTTTAATTTTATTTTCCCCAAATGATTATCTGAAAATCTCTGTTATAGTAGAACAGAAAGAACTTAGGGGAAATACAAAATACCAGTTAAACAAACCCCCCAACATATTTGGCGAAATTCTTAGCAGCTTTGAAATCCAAGTTCCCTCTCCCCCCTCCCAAAAAAAAAAAAAAAGCTGAAAAGATGGCAACCCTTTCGCCATTTTTGAGGCAGCAAAACCATCCCCTCATCCAACAAGCTACTGGCTGCTTGGATTGCTTCCATTATGCATACATATATAAAAAAATTACTGGACATTGGTTTTATAATGATAGTCCATCATTTCAAGGGTCCTGATGGAGTGTTGCTTTGGAATAACACAGCATCATGACTGCTGAGTTATTGTTTTGGATGTAAACTTGGTGGTAATATGTGATAATGCGACCCTTTTTTTTACTGTTCCTAGTATCCAATTGTCCCAAAGTAAAGAGAGAAAAGATAACAGAACTGGTCAACTGATTTGCCCTCTGAAGGGTTTGAGTCCCAGCAAACAATAATGGAAACTCAATTGTCAGACAGGGATTGGTAGAAAGGATTTCATGAGTCAACAAAACAGCCAACAGTAGCACTCCCCAGACCTACTAGAACCCATAGTCAGAGTGACCACATTTGGGCAATTGATATGTTTTTGGATTTGTTCAGGCTACTCCTAAGGTCTGAGCCTGGGAAGCATTAAGCAGAAACTGGCCTGCTTCCTCTTTGTGATTTGGATTTGGTCAACATATAAATGTAGGGAGAGAGGAGGAATAATATATAATTATGTGATGTGAAACAACAATAAAAGAAAGGAGGCATATAGCATATTTGGTTTCCATTCAATGAACTTTACACATTCATTGCAATGAGAATGCAATACAAATGAAAAATAAAGTAGAAACATATTTGAAGTAAAAATTATTCTTAATCTGAAACTGGAGTAGGAAAACAGAGAACAGAAAGTTATAGAAAAACAGGAAAAACAGAAATAATGATCAGTTAGAACCCAAGAACAGGAATGTATTCAGGGTAGAGCAGTGTCACTTATTGCAATGTATCTAATAGAAAGAAACAGGGTATTGAGAAGGATACCATTGTTTTTCTTAAACCATTATGAATAATGTTCCTTGTATGTGAACTGGAAGTAAATTAGATGGTTACCATACACTGAACAAGTTACTGAATCAGTTAGTTTGATCCAGACCACATTCATTACAGCTGAACCAGAACCAGAACCTGAGCCAACAAATGTAATGATTTCAGCTTCCTGCAATCAACATGCTCTGTACACAACATTCTTACTGTTCAGGTTTATCCAAAGACTTGGCATTCTCCTTTTCTTTACTTGACTTGCCATGTTTTTCTATCTTTTCCAGTTCATCTGATTGTGCTCTCTTAAAAAAATTTAAAGAAAAATAAAGACATTATTATAGATATAAAACAGTAAGAAAATATTATTAATCAATAAATAAGGAATTAAATTATCCTTATTGTAACGTTATTGAATTCAGTTATGATTTCCTAATTCTAACAATCTCTCTCTCTCTCTCTCTCACACACACACATAAATATCTGAACATCTATTTGTAGTAAATACATTTTTACAGAATAATGCTACATTTAAAATGTTTGATTCACCACAAATATCTATAAGTACCATCCTATCATTTCAAGATATCTGCCAATTCAAGTGTATACTAACAGTGCAAGATCTTCATAACTCCACAAACTCCCCAACACTTCTAACTTGTATATTTTCCAAGATTAAATGACTTTCTGAAACACTTGCTTGGAGTCAGTTGATTCACCTGAATGAAATTGGATCTTTCCAAATGAACTTAAGAATAAAAAACTTGGCAAGCAATATCAAAGGTTTCTTATGCTCGACTTTGTTCTAATGTAGCACAAATACTATGTAAAATTATACCACATAGTTTTGACATTAATATTGAAAATTTAAATATATGCAAAAAGTCTTTACTTGTAATGAAGCAAAATGTCCATTGAGGATGGACAGAGGATAGTAATTTGTCACTTAATTGTTTATCAAACCATAAGGGTTAAACCCCATACAATAAAATGCATTTTTACCCCTAAAATATCATTAAAGTAAAAACTGCTATAGACAAAATCTCTTCTTGATTTAATATGTAATGGATTTCTGATAACATACGCCATTTTTTCAACCATGTTCTGTTCAAAGGGAAGAAGGAGTATTACTTTATGATCAAAGTGTTGTGACAGCAGAAACTGAAACAAAAAAATGTAACTCATCCATCTATCTTTAAGTTACTATGGAAACAAACATATTTAACATCTGATGAACCTCTATATAATATGAGCCAGCAAGGTACAACAGTTTGAGTATTGCACTATGGTCTTGTTTACACAGGCCTTAAACACTGATTTTAATCCAGATGACATCCAGAGACTTAATGTCCATAATGTGGGGAAAAAACCAGCTAATCCAGCTTTACTCCACATTATGAGAAGTTGAGGAATGTTTCAAAATTTTAATATTTATCTCATTTTACCTGTTTTGTTGGTATATTTTATACAATTGTGAGTCCTAGTGACAAGCAGTACATAAGTGAAATAAAATAAAATAAATATTAAATCTGTTGATCCAGAGAAGCCAGGTCACACCAACTTCATTCTTTCAAACAGACATGTTTCTGTAGATAGATGGAACATGATCTAAGTGCCTGCCCAAACCATTGCAAAAAAGCAAGATCTCTTAGAGCATTTATTACTGGTTTGGACTTCCTAGAAAAACATTTCCAATTCATAGTGGACGTGAGGTAGGATGGGCATGGAATTGGGTCAGTAACATTCAGATTTCATAATGCTGTATAGAATTTTGGCCAGTCATATAGTTCTCAATGTCATTGCTCATTTTTGGCTCCAAAATTCTGGATGGGTGTACCTTCTTTTTTAGAGTATTGTGCTTCCAAAATAATATTGTTTTAGTGCCAGATCCCTCTCCCATCCACAAGAATGCTGTTTAGTCAAACCATGAAAACTATGTATCATTTATAAAGACCTTTAGGTAGAAATATTTTTGTTTGGACTGGAAATTGTCTTTCAATCTTCTATAAAAAGTAGCAACAACTGATTTTTTTTCATAAACATGGATTATAGCAATGCATACAGCAAACAACAGGAACATTTCCTCCAACTGTAATTCCTTCCCAAGTTACAAATTAATATTCTCCAGGCAATACTGAAAAATCATTTTCAAGATGTGTATTGCTGACATGGACATGTTGTGTGGAACACACATGATAAGTACAATAAAGCAACACTTTACAGTTCTTGTTTTGGGATTGCGAAGAGCAACCCCCAAAACTTGTTTCATGCTTATTGGATTTACTTGATATTTCTGTTTTATTAACTATTCTAAAGCCTTTGACTGTGTGGATCATAATAAATTGTGGCAAGTTCTTGGTGGTATGAGCATACCAAATCACCTTATCTCTCTCCTGAGGAATCAGTATAAGGACCAAGTAGCAACAGTAAGAACTGACCATGGAACAACAGATTCAGAAAGGTGTACAGCAGGGTTGCATACTCTCACCCAACCTATTCAGCTTGTATGCAGAACAATCATGCAATATGCGGAGCTTGATGAATGCAAGGCTGGGGTAAAAATTGCCAGAAGAAACATTAACAACCTTAGATATGCAGATGATACCACTTTGATGGCCAAAAGCGAGGAGGAGCTGTGGAGCCTTCTAATCAAGGTGAAAGAAGAAAGTGCCAAAACTGGGTTGCAGTTAAACATAAAAAAACAAGATTATGGCAACCAGACTGATTGATAACTGGCAACTAGAGGAAGAAAACATGGAGGCGGTGACAGACTTTGTATTTCTAGGTGCAAAGATAACTGCAGAAGCAGACTACATCAGAAGACCCTTACTTCTTGGGAGGAGAGCAATGACCAATCTTGATAAAATAGTGAAGAGTAGAGACATCACACTGGCAACTAAGATCCACATAGTAAAAGCAATGGTATTCCCCGTAGTAACCTACGGATGTGAGAGCTGGACCATAGGGAAGGCTGAGCAAAGGAAGATAGATGCTTTTGAACTGTGGTGTTGGAGGAAACTTCTGAGAATGCCTTGGATCGCGAGAAGATCCAACCAGTCCATACTTCAGGAAATAAAGCCCAACTGCTCATTGGAGGGAAGGATATTAGAGGCAAAGATGAAGTATTTTGGCCACATAATGAGGAGATAGGAAAGGTTAGAGAAGACAATTATGCTGGAGAAAAGGGAAGGAAAAAGGAAGAGGGGCAGACCAAGGGCAAGATGGATGGATGGCATCCTTGAAGTGACTGGGTTGTCCTTGAAGGAGCTGGGGGTTGAGACAGCTGACAGGGAGCTCTGGTGTGGGCTTGTCCATGAGGTCACAAAGACTTGGAAGAGACTGAATGAATGAACAACAACAACAAGCTTTTTCAACAACATTCATTTGAGCAATCCAACCATTTACTTGAACTTCCATCTGTAATTCAATGGAAAATGTGTTTGTTTTCTCCTACGTCTGTTCTGCATCTATCAGGGAAATGTTGAACATCCAGCATCTGTTTCCAGATAAAGGCCCAGACACATATATTCTAAAATTCTAAGATTATGTGGAGAATTACAACATGGAGGTACCAGATATTTTAATAGATTATTTGCAGATAAATTTCTAGCAAGTACATGCTTCATTGCAGGTTCTGGGAATTCTCAAAGCTAAATTAATCTATGCATGCTTTTGCAGCAAGGTGTGTGATTAACTATCAATGTAAATGTCATTAAAAGAAAACTGGACAAATTCATGGAGAATAAATTATAATCAATGATTACATGCTACCTCCAGGATCAGAGGCAGAATGACTCTAAATACCAGTTGCTAAGTAATTGGCCTACAACTTTATCACATCAACTTATTATCTCATTATAATCACATTGTTTAAGCAAGCAGAAACATACCATTATTGGAATGATCCCTTTCACACCTTGGCACAATTGTACAATACTGGCATTCAGTACATGCATGCTGTGGTTTTTTTTTCTATTTTTCTTTATCCCCTCCCAATTTTGCTGTAATTGTACAGATGTATAATTCTACTTCACATACAGGGATTGCAAGGAGGAGATTCCCTTACAGAGAAGAACAACAAAACAAGAGTGATACTGGATTTCTATCAATGAAAAGAGATAGTGACATCACAAATCAAGTGCAATGAGCCTACAGAGCAGCCACAATGTTGTGTGGTAAGCCTTATCAACAGGAACTTTTATCCTAGCATAATTTTACATTAGCAGTACCATATGATAAAGTCCTGACTGAAGTGAACTTCCAGAGGTCTCTGATTAGTCACTATAGAAAACAAATGCTGGGCTAGATAGGCATCTACCATGCTCTAAACCGGTAAAGTCTTACTTCAACAAGGATGAAAAGTTATTTGGAATCTATAAGCTTCCTAAAAGTTTAAAAAGCATGGTATGGGTGAAAAGATTTTGATAAACCTTGCCCAGATTTGTAACAGCATAGGTAAACAGAGTAAATAGACTTTGAGTTTATAATTTTACATCTATTAGGTTGCCATTTATATAGCATAGCAGAAGATTTCTTTCTGAAAGTTACTCGGTTGAAAAGCAATTTAATCTGATTCTGTTTTCACCTAATGTCCAACTTGCCCTTAGACCAGTGGTTCTCAACCTTCCTAATGCCGCGACCCCTTAATACAGTTCCTCATGTTGTGGTGACCCCCAACCATAACTTTGTTTTCATTGCTACTTCATAACTGTAATCTTGCTACTGTTATGAATCGTAATGTAAATATGCAGGATGTATTTTCATTCACTGGACCAAATATGGCACAAATACCCAATAGGCTCAAATTTGAATCCTGGTGGGATTGGGAGGGGGGTTGATTTTGTCATTTGGAAGTTGTAGTTGCTGGGATCTACTGGTTCATCTGGTTCATCTACAATCAAAGAGCATTCTGAACTCCACCAACGATGGAATTGAACCATCTTGGCACACAGAACTCTCCTGACCAACAGAAAAAACTGGAAGAGTTTGGTGGGCATTGACCTTGAGTTTTGGAGTTGTAGTGCACCTACATCCAGAGCGCACTTTGGACTCAGACAATGATGGACATGAACCAAAGTTTGCACAAATATTCAATATGCCCAAATGTGAATACTGGTGGAGTTTGGGGCATTTGAGAGTTGTAGTTGCTGGGATTTATAGTTCACCTACAATCAAAGAGCATTCTGAACCCCACCAATGGTAGAATTGGGCCAAACTTCCCACACAGAAACCAACAGAAAATACTGTGTTTTCTGATGGGCTTTGGCGACTCCTCTGATACTCCCTCATGACCTGCCTAGGGGTCTCAACCCCAAGGTTGAGAAACACTGCCTTAGACCATTCTGCATACTATGTTTATCTTTCTCCCCCCAGGAAGGTATGAATATGCAGGCACATCTACTGTGATTCTTTTCTGAGACAGTTTGCCTATATGGGTGGCTTTATGCTGTATGCCAATTGTTTCAATTGTTTTTACATCATTCGTTTGGTTATATAGAAAGTCCCAGTGTGAGTAGTCTTTAAATAATGCAATTTTGAAGATGTTTATATATTGGGAAGAACATCCATAAAATTTGTCTTGAGAAAAGAAGAAATAGTGAAAAATTGTATCTCCATTCCACCATATGCCTATTTGTCGTCTTCCCACCAAAAAACCTAACATTGATCATTGTATCATTGTCACAAATGGTGTCTGGGTCTTTTTAATGTCATGGGCAAACAGGCACTCTGGCTGGCCTCTTCTATGAGCAATCAGACATAAGCCAACACCCCTTTTGTATATTGTGTTCTGTTCAGAAGCAATCAGGCAGCATGAATGGCATAGCTGCTCATAAAGAGCAGTAATAGCAAATCTCTGTTCTGCTTTGCTCAGAATCATCTGGAATAGTCTGTCTATTTCTGGGCATGTCAGTTCAAAAGTGATATTGACAAACAGGAATATGTGAAGGGAAGGGAAGTGCGACCAAGATGGCAAAAGGCCTGGAAAACAAGCAACAACTTAGGAGAACTGAGAGGTGACATGATCACGCTCTCTAAATATGTGAAAAGATGTCTTGTAGAAGATAGATCACACTTTTTTCTGCTGTTCCAGAAATTACAAGATAAAACAATAGACTCAAATTACATGAAACAATTCTACTTAAAAATTAAGAAGAACCTTTCTGACAATAAGCACTGTTCAATAATAGGATAACCTGCCTTGGATGATGGTGGACTTTTTTTCCTTAGGGGGTATTTGAAAAGAGGCCAAGTGGCCATCTTTTAAGAGTGCTTTAGTTGTATATACCTGTGGGTAAGGAGTTGGACAAGATAATCTCCATGATTCTATTATGTTTTTATAATCAAAAATGAAAAGGCCACTGCCTGTAAACATCAGAAGGTTTCAAGTTATAGGAATTGCAATTATCCATATAGTTCTTTTTTAAAAGGAAAAAAATTACATTGGTAAAATGTTCCCGGAAAAAATATGAAATTTTAAACACATGTTCAATTTTGAACAATATTTAGTGGGGTCTTTATATTATTTTTTTGAGCAAACATTCTTTTTTTATTTAAGACGTAAATGGACATGACATGATCTTTCATGAAGTAGATTTCTATCCTTTAAAGATTGTACCAAAATACATGTGTTTTAATTTGTCACAGTCATGACATCACTTATAAAAATACCAAATTGTTTTGGTAATATATTATTTCTATATTTCAGCTCTTCTTAGCTATAGAGAAACCTTGCATCTTTCTTTTAAACAAGTGAACAGCAACAAGTGAGAAATTAAGATGGGTTGGATACTTCATCAATAATGAGAGAATTTTTAAAAACTATATCAAATTTTCCCTTTTTGCCTATTTATAGAATGGTGAAGATGGGAAGGTTTGGCTCTGAAAAGGAAGATTTCTTCTTTCCAACCATTTCCAAGTCAATGATTCAATGTAACCTTAAATTTCCACCTATCTTGTTGTAGTGTTGAGGCTTAGGTAAAGGTAGTCCCCTGACATTAAGTCCTGTCATGTCTGACTCTGGGGTGTGGTGCTCATCTCCATTTCTAAGCTGAAGAGCCAGCGTTGTCCATAGACACCTCCAAGGTCATGTGGCCGGCATGACTGCATGGAGCGCCGTTACCTTCCCGCCGGAGTGGTACCTATTGATCTACTCACATGTGCATGTTTTCAAACTGCTAGGTTGGCAGAAGCTAGGGCTGACAGCGGAAGCTCACGCTGCTCCCTGGAATCGAACCTGTGAACTTTCGATCAACAAGCTCAGCAGCTCGGTGCTTTAACCCACTGCGCCACCGGGGGCCCCCAAAATCTTTAGTACCATACAAACTTGAGTATAAGCTGAGTTTTTCAGCCCCCCCTTTTTAGGCTGAAAAAGCAGCCCCCCTGACTTATACTCGAGTTGAAGTTATTTATTATTTTACTCTGTTATTATTATTATTTTATTAAATTTATTATTTTACTCTATTTATATTATTATTATTACATTTATTATCTTTATTATTATTGGAAGGTTTACATAAGCACTAGGCTTGTTGGATTAAAAAAATGGTTCAAAACTCGGTTCGGATATAGGGGGCACTGGTGGTTCAATTCTAAAGTCAATTCCGATTTTCACAGAAAAAAATGTTCAAATTTTTTTAAAACTTCCTGAGACTTTCAAATCCTTTTGTTAATGGTTTGAAAGTGTTACTTCCTATTTCATTGGGTGTTCTTTACTTTGAAAGTAGTTGTTTTACTCCAGGAGTGGGGAAAAATAAGGTGAGGAAATTCCTTCCTTTTTCTGGCTTGAGCCAGAAGTGGGAAAAGCAAACGGAGAAAATTAATCCTTCTCTGGTTTATAGCTGGCTTCTCTGGCTTTAAAACTGGCTTCTCTGGCTTGAGCCTAGCCAGGGACCAGAAGCAGGGGGAAAAACTGAATTGTTTCTGACTCACTTCCTGAATCGGAAGAAAAATGGCAAAGGGACTTCCGGTTTCCTAAAAAAGTTCAAAATAGCTTCAAAAAGGTATTTTTTTCTAATTTATTCCGAATTACAAAGGTTCCGACGGTACCTAACCATGCCTAGTAAGCACATTTACATTGAAGAAGGTTAGAATAATGGTTTAATTGGAGTTGGACAGTTTTATCTTAAATTATATATTTACATCAAATTGTTTGATGTAAATATTCAAAAACATTTCACCCACTAATGCCTCAATTAATGTAATATTTGGTATCTATTTTTATTTTGAAATTTACTAGTACCTGCTGCATTTCCCATCCTCAGCTTAAACTTGAGTCAATATATTTTCCTGGTTTCTTTGTGGTAAAATTAGGTGCTTCGGCTTAAATTTGGGTAGGCTTATACTCGAGGATATATGATATCTATATTCTAATCAGACATTAGAGCTAAGGAGATTTAAAATACAATAGTTTAATTTGCAAAATACACTATTCAAGTGCCACACTTGACTGTTCTGCATAATGGGTTTTATAGTTGACCAAAGTAAAGTAAACACGCACACACATGCAATCAAACGTCTCCCTCTTTCCTCTCTGCACTCCTCCCTCCTAGCTCATTTCATCTCCTGTCCTTCTCCAGAGCTTCTTGGTTCTCTCTGTTCCAAAACAATCCTGTTCTCCAAAACAATTCTCTTGCACTTCCCCCTTCCTGCGCTTCTCCCTCTCCATGTCATCCTGATCTTTCTCCACCTTTCATACACTTTTCTTTTCCCACTGAGCTAGCAACATTATCTTTTCCCAACTTGTTCATTCCCTCCCTCCTTCTCTTTAACCCATTCTCAAAACTTTATTCTTATAAAATTCACACTTATAAAATCCCACTCTCTTCAGTAGTTCATAATTAAAGTTATTTAGTCTGCTATTGGTATAATTCCATACAAATAATTAACATAAAATTCAATTAGGAATTTCATGTTTATTATTTGTATGGAATTATACTAATAGCTTTTTGAATAAGTACTACAAAGAGTGTTAGTAAAGAAATTGTCATTGTAGCCTCTTTAAATAATTTTTACTGTAATTATATGTCCAGTCATAATACAGAAATCCCACATGAACAAGAGGATGCAGGAGAGAAATATTGATGGTCTTGTAATGCAATAGCATTTTTTCATTATTCTAAAGTAATACAGGTCAATAAGCTTAAATAAACTGCATGGGCTTTTTAAAATGGAAAACAAAACAAAGAAATGACTAAGATGTATTTAGTAACTACACAGTTTAACAAGACTTTAATTCTTCAGTAAACAGGAATTGAGCCCTCAGGATTCTAGCTTTTGAAATTAGGGTGTGTTTAGACTTGGAGGTTGCCCAAATGTCTTTCCCATCTTGAAGGAAAAGCACCATGCCAAACATATGTAATCAGCAAAAAGTGATTACATTTTGAAGAAAGATCATAAAACAAATGCTCCCATATGTTTCTGAGATCAAATGAAATGTCTGAGAACTAGCACCACAACGTTTCAACTGTGCACTAAAGCATTTTCAGATCTGACAATTAATGCAATGTGTGAAAAGCAATAGGAAATAGCCACGTCACTTGACAAGGCATGTTGAAGTCTAAAGCACACAAATATTGTGATTCTTCTTCAGGCCATACCTTAAAAATGAAATAATTTATCTTGTCTTAGAAACAACAAGAGGTGTACTTGGTAGTTAACTGCAAAAAGATCAAAAAGGATGTTTCCATTCCAATTTTTAAACATTTTTCATGTGAAACCTAAGCTCAGAAGGTTAGTATTTGAGTCACAATTTACAAAGCATAAAGCATAGTAGTGATGCTGGCTGGGAACTATAGATCAATTCTACATTAAGTTTAATTTTCAAAAATGTCATCAGCTATAGTTATGTAGGGTTCCAGCTGAGATTTGTTATTCTTACCGAACTGGATTCATTCATAAAAGTTTGGTTGATGCCCAAAGCAAAGTAAGAGTTGTCAAAGACAAATCAAATCAAATCAAATTAAAATGTATTGGTTTCTTTCAATTAGACTGTACTTCAAAACGTGGGGATGAAACAAATATCTATTTAGACAAACCAAATGTGTCATTCCAGAAATGGGTTTCTATATCAATAGTTACTCCTCAAAGATCCAAACAATATTTTGCTAATAATGTTTTCCAAGTATTTTGTTTGTCAAGAAAATTAACTTAAAATTTGTTACGCTTCCAATCAACTCAGAAGGCTTATAAAAGTGACCCAGTTCAATTGATTTGTGGTTGTCTTTCTTATGCTGAGATGTGTGCCCAGTCTCTTCTCCCCCTTGCTCTTGTTTCTAGATGTTTTTATGTCTTGCAGTCCTAACAATGTCCTCCTGGTTCCTTACCAACATCTACTTTGGATTTTTAAAAAATGTGTTGACATTTCTATTAAAGATTACTGATAATTCAATAAAGTGTAGTGATGGTATTGCTATCCATGTTTCCTTGGAGTGAGATCTCACCTGCCCACACTCCCTCTTTCTTCTGCAACACCTCCTTTCATGTACACAGTGTGCAGACAGCTTGATGAAAGCTGGTGGGAGAAAGAAGGAACTGTGTTCCACTGAATTTGTCAGAAAGGAACTATAGTGGTGTTTGAAAGGAAAGATGCAAAATCACTCAAAATGATTTCAACTGGATTAACATCCCTGAATTATAAAGACTACTCTTACAGCAATTATTTTAAAATTTTATAAGTGATTTGTTTAGCTACAATTTTGTAAAGAAGACAGATAAAGTGTCCACAATGACAGCATTTCTTTATATGGACTCTCTTTGCAGTGGTGAGGAAGGGATTAAAATAGACTTTGCTTGCATCCTGCAGTGACCAAGATGTATCACAAGAGGAAAATCGTATCTAAGCTTCTGTTGTTCACAATGGGAAGCAAGACATTAAAGATATCTCTCACTTCCCAGTCACTCACACACTCACTGAAAAAGAGATTCAGCAAGAGTTATAGTGGAACATGAGCAGTTTCAACATCACAAGCCATTCTCATCACTATCATGTGTTATTCTCCCAGTTTACATTTGTAAATTTTAAAACATGAGCTATGAAATGGAAACAAAACTAACATATAATCATCAGCACTTCAGGTACAATGAAACTATGCATTGTTGCATCTATACAAATTATTCTGAGAGGCAAAACCTAAACAGTAATATCACCAGTTCTCAACTTACTAAGCTCCATTACTAACAAGCTTTTCCCCTTAAAAGCATAGTCTTTAGTATGAATGATATTTGCTTTTTTATGAATTATATTTGAAACAGAAAATGTCTAATTAATCATCCAACCATGTTTTTCTAATCAAAACATTAGTTGTTTCAAATCAAGCCAAGATAATAAATCAACTTTAAACCATGGTTTAATATCATGGTTTCTTCGAAGGCTTCCAATGACAAAGGAAGAGGAGGTGGAAAAGTATTCCAACAATTCACTGATATTGTTTATAAGCCATCAACTCTGATTTTTATACCCAACTTTACAGTGAATGTGTGTGTTGGTCTATTAGTTTTCAGTCAATGTGAAATATTACACAGTAAATTCAATCAGAATACAAAGTAGCTAATACATAATGATTTTTTTCCCTTTGGTAAAGTATGCACCAAACAGATTCAGTACAAGTTTGATTTTAGTAATGTCTGAGAATAAGGTACTTTGCTGTAATGCTAGACAGCATGTTTTAGGATATAAACCAATTGACTTTGGGAGGATATCTCAAGATTCATCTGGGTTATGGAGATTTTCCAGAAGTTTCCACTCCTTGCCTTTGTTCTGTTGGTGCAAGTCTATCAAGACAATTATTTATTTATTCTATGTCAAAAGCACTGCATAAATAAATAAGTATAAAACTCGCTTCTCGGCCTTTTGGCTAAGATCAAGTGTATAAAACTGATAAAATAAATGGAGCAAAAGCAGCTAAATAATTTTAGATTACAAATGGGCAACAGCAACCACATTGTCTTTAGCTTTAAACAATTCTTCCTCTGTGCATGAGGCAGGGCATTGTGAGCAAGCATACAGATGCAGAGTTGTTTGTTCTGCTCCACAGTCACACAAGGTGGAGGATTTTTGTAGGTAGTGCCATTTTGCCAGGTTGTCTTTTGATCTGCCAACTCCACTTCTGAGTCTGTTCAGGGATGTCTAGGTTGCCCATTCAACTCAGGACAGTTAACATAGTTGTTTATGCACTGTGTTTTGTCCTTTTTCAGACAGGGCAAGATCTGCTTAGTTAGTGTACTGATGGTTAACATCAATTCATCGGTAACAGTCTTTAAATTCCTACCTAATGTTTTCTACTTGGTCTGTACTTTAAAAATGTCCTGCTATGGCAATACATTCAAGGCAACTAATAGTTTTCATCAAAATATTCAAAACTTTTATTCAACTTTAATTCAAAACAATTAGTAAATGTGCATTTTTGCCTTGTTACTCACATTTTCATAAAGGGCTTGAAGAGTCTCTAGGTCAACCACAGAGTTGTCCAAGTTCACAACAGCTGTGGAAAAGACAGACACAAATGAAAAAGGATTATATGTCACAATGATAATCCACTGGCAAAGGAAAAACTAAGTACAATTGTTTTTATGGCCAGCTGGTCTTGAAGTTTATGGCTTAAAAGTTTATTAATGCCTTGGGAAATGCTGCATCAACTAACAGACAGGGATACTGGTGGAGCCAGTTGTCAAATGTTCATCAGAAAACTCATATTTACTTTCTCCTAGAAATCTCACATAAAATCCCATGAGTTTGGCAAAAGTCAAAGATCAGAGATAAGCTTTATATCCAAGTTCCATGGCATTATAGAAAATTACAAGTTTGTTGCAAACAATCTGTTGCATATACACATAGAGAGACAAAAAGGGAACTTGTCACTACTTTACCTTCGCTCTTTAATGGATTGATCAATAGATCAACAGTGCTCTTCAATATGCCTTATAAGGACTGCATTTTTGTGCACTGAAATTTCAAATTTAATTCTTGTATGTAAAAATGCCTTTCTTATTCTCAATCAACATCTATACTATACCACATATATCAATTATTATCCTTTTTATATGAAAAACCCATATAGTTAGTCACTTCATGAAGAGTAATCTCAACTGAACTGATTTCAAAAGGAAATAAAAGATTATTATGGTTAACACATTTTGGATAATTCAACAGGAAAAATATGAAAAATCTCTCTGTCTGTCTGACAGAGTGTCTATGCATACTACAGAATGGATTGTGATGTAGAATTGTTTTTAAAGCTTACCACTATGCTCCCTTCTCCCAAAACACAAAGCAAACTTTGTTGTTAATAAAGGCTCCAGACCTTTGCACAAAGTTGTGAATCCCAGCCAAAGTAGTAAACAAAGAATACATCTAAATTAAAAATTGGCAATGCTCAGGGGTAGTTTAATCTCCTCAAGCATAGAATGAATCCACATTCCTTAAAGTGACATTTGATTTACTGAAAATATATATCTTCTCAAGATTAATCTTTCATGTATTTGCCCTGACCATAAATGTTGACAAATTCTAACAGATCTGAATCAGATTCCTTGGGATTAGATGGCAAACACAAATAGACCTTGGTTTCATCAGCATATTTGTAACACTAAATCCTCAAACTCCAAAAACCCAATCCAAAAATATTTTCTTCTGCAGGAGGCATTTGTGGAAGGACTGTTTTACTCCCACCTCAAAATCAGTTCAAATGACAGACACAGCCTTTGTGGGATGTATCTGTAGTGACCACAAGGATCCTGTTTTGTTGTGGTACTATTCAACATCTTTGTGAACCTGTGGAAAGGTCTAGATTATGATGTTTCTCATATTACCAAATGTTTTTCATTTCTTATCTTAGATGTGAAATCAGACTTTTAATTTTGAATTAATGCAAGCCGGTGTTATGGAGAGTATGAAATTAAGGCTGAATCCAGCTAATGTGGAAGTAATGATAGTTACAGGCTCATGTGATCTATGGAAAAAGAATGATCTCACACTTTCTTATAAGGAACAGTTTTATAGCCTGAGGGGTATACATTCATATACTAAGCTTTGCTCCATAAAACAGGTAGGAGGAATGCTTGTCATCAGTTGCTTTTGAAATGCTCACAATGTGCCTTCCTAGAGGACAAAGACTCTGCTGCTGTCATTCATTTGCTGGCAGTGCATAATGCATTTTAGGCAATAAGTTCTATTCATTTTGGATGTTTCTATCCCATTTGATTAATCCTATTGTTTCTCTTAAAAGAATTGCCTTTACTACTTTTTTGTGAACCACCTTAATCTTCCTTTGAAGTGAGGAAGTAGTAATGAAGTTCCACTGCAACTTTGTTTTCTCTTTTTCTTCAATATATTTTGCCTTATGCTTTCTATTTGTTAGAATACCTCCAAGGGAAAACATGCCCCAATGCAAAACCTAACCAGCACTCCCACTTGTGATCTCTGACAGAATCCTGAAATCAGATTACTTGATCTTCTAAAAACCAGTACCCTTTCACTGTTGCTAAATGATTCTGTGTATATACCTCAAGATTAGAGACAATATAATTCATGCTCATTTGTTTTTCATTGCTGTAAAGCATTCAGTGATAAAATACTATGTCTGGGACTCATCACATTTCCCCCCTACAGGTCTCAAACATAATTGTAGTTACAGTATAATAAAAGAACACATAAATAAAGGAACAGCAATTCTGATTGCACCAAGCAGGGTCCAGCACAGACTGAAGGAAAGAACACTAGATGAAAAGAACAGTCGTTTTTTTAAGTAATGTACTGGTTTCCTAAGACAATCAAGCTGATCCTGGTTTTCTTTCATTTACTTTTTAAAAACAATCCCCCCCCCTCCCCTTTCTCCATAATCTACCCAACCCTACAAAACCTGGGTAAAATTTTATCTGGTGAAAAGATATTTATTTCCTTTACTTAATTTACTTGCTTATATTTCTTCATATCACGACAGTCAGGAAAGCCTTTAAAAAAAATCTCAGCATCAAAAGCATGACCTTAACTTTTATATAAAGCAGAACTATATAAAGGTGGTTGTTTCTCTGCCTAGTTCTTTCTCTGGCTCTCCATCCCTATTGCCTTCACTAAAAGTAGCTTCCCAGTCATACAAGATATTCCTGTTCAAGACCATAATAAGAGTCCAGCCTTACAAATTCCAGTCTGGAGATCCAGTCATGTTGAAGGATCTGGGGCAGTAGCATGAAGTGAACAGACTAACACAATGTCCAAGGGTTTTCAGGGCATGTTTAATGGCTGATACTTTTTCAAGCATTCATAATGGACAATTATGAACCCAGAACCAACCAGTTATGTATTCCGATGTTATTTTGTAGTCCCACATTTTTGAGATCTCCTGGAACACTCCCTTGGAAATTATACCTCCCTCCAAAAATGATCTTCTGCCCACTTCTGCTTTTAAAATTAAGAGATGAATGCACATGAAGACAGTGGAAACTGAAGTAATTGAAGTATCTGGATAATTCACAGCTGCCCATCCCTGGTCTAGAGGTGATCCATAGGAAAAAGACTCTCACTACTACTACATATCCACTTACGTAGGTCAACTTAAAACTGCAAGGATGAACTATATGAGATACATACTATTTGTAAGGAGCAATAGATGGTGTGGATAGCAAAGCTGTTGTGTCCCTTCCAGTAATTTCTGTCTTATGACCTCTATCAGGCACCCTTTATCTCTTGCCCTTGCTTTCCTCTCAGACTGAGAGAGAGTGACTTGCCCAAGGTCAGCCAGTTGATTTCCATGGATGAGTGGAGATTTGAGACCTGGTTCCCAGAGTTGTAGCCCAACAATCAAACCATCACATTGCCTCACTCTTTCAGAAATAATATTTCATGCTCTGATTTATCAATTTTACAAAGGCTCAAAGAAATGAAGATAATACTGCTCAAAATTGTTATCTAGTTCAATATTTCAACAGTAACACATAAATCAACTGCATCCTGTGTCTTAACACTGGTCCCCATATAAAACAGACAGTCTTGGAAAAAAAACATATAAGCAGACTAAAACAGATTAAAACATATCCACCTGGGAGGACAGACTTAGCTAACAACTCACTGGCAACATGCTGAATACAAGAAATGAAAATTTTAAAAATCTCATTTATTGTATTTACAAGGAACATCCCTTGAGCAGGAAAGGGGGAAAATATTATAGGACTCATTGAAATATTTTGTGAATTTATTTCCAGGGAGTTATGGCAGCTTTCTTTTTTTTCTTCTGAAAAGACTTTTTGCTATGTATTAGTGAATGATTAATAATATGATCAAATAAATGTTGTGGGTCCAATTGGGATCAGATAGCCACCTTCAGACTACTTGTGCAGCCATCCCTTGGGCACAGCCCCTGAGTCCTGAGAGCAGTCCAAATATTTGGTTTGTTCTCTTCACTAATGCAAGATGAACCTCAGGCTCTCTCACCAAAATCGCATGGCCTCTCAGTGAGAGTGAAATTTCAAGATTTCCTTAAAGACTATGGCCCTTCTCTGATCCTAGCCAAATGTCCAAATTCCTCAAACACAACATGGGAAGAAAATTCCAACCTGGGCCCAAAATGACCAGAGACGTTCACGTTGAATTTAGGGTGAGATTGTGGTCACGTTTACAGCTGAAAATATATAGAGGGGCAATCAGGTCATAAATACCATGAATGTCCCACTCTTCTCATGTGCAGCATTTATTTATTTATTTATTTGTTTGTTTGTTTGTTTGTTTAGGGCGTAATTGTCACTATCCCAAGATGCCATCAAATGGGTTTGCTATGCTCCCTAGGCTTCAGTGTAGATGTGTCCTTCATCCAAGGGTACATCTACACTGTAGAATAAATGCAGTTTGACACCCTTTTGACTGAGATGCTCAGAACTATGGAATCCTGGTTTGGGGAGAGTCTCAAGAGAGAATTCTCTATGGTAAATAATCAGGGTAAACACATGAATGTGGATAAGCATATGTATGAGGAAGAGAGAAGCAATTTTGTAGGTACCTTGTGCCCATGACGTTATATTCCACAGCAATCAGGTTACACTGATACAGGTTTTAAATAAAATGCTATAAAATCAGAGGTATTTTTAGTATAAACATTTCCAATGCAGGCAATTTTGAGTAAACAAGCTTATATAAATTCAAAGGCATAAGTTACTGATTAAATCAGCCAAAACTTCATACACCTATACAGTTTGTTTATAAAATTTGTACAAGCTAAATTCTTGGAGAAAAAATACATTTTGTTTGAGTCAGTATGCCGCCTTCTTGTCTGGGGATAGGGAGGGAAAATGGGCTCTGAACTGTAATCCTTTCAGAATAAAATGTTTAAATGCAAACATGATTACCATTGTAGACTGTTTGATCTAGAGAGATTATATTGCAGTTCTATTCTTGAGAGGTGTGTTGATATGACCATACAACCCTTCAGTGCTTATCTCAATTATTTAGATAACATTTATTTCAGTTTGGCATGTGATACAAACATGGGTGAAGAAAGTAGGAAGCTCCCAAAGAGAGATGCACATGTTTCTAAAGCATGAGCACAGATCTACCTTTTCTTTTCTACAGCATTGGACATATAAAACAAAATTATACTGAAATAACTTTTGGACCAATAATAGTTCTGAGTTCACCATATATTTGATTTAGTGCTTTCCACTGACTAAGGCCCCATCCACACTATCCATTTAATGCAGTTTCAAAGTGGTATTGAAGAAAGCAGCCTTGTTGTGCACATAATTCCATAGGAAATCCTGGAACCAGCTTGAGGCCCAAATGGTGATTACACAAACCACAGAGCACTGGTGCACTTAAAGGGTTTTCTTTCATGCATTTTTATGGGAGACTGTTATCTGGCTGCTGAAGTTTGAAGCTAGCTTTGAATTTCAATAAATGGTCAGTGTAGATGATGGCAAAGAAGATTTACTAAAGTAAAAGATATTGATTCAAATTTTATATCTTACAAAGTGTTTAGAAACTATTAAGTTGCAACACGTCCTAAGACATGGAATGGAGGTGATCATAGAATCATAGAATCAAAGAGTTGGAAGAGACCTCATGGGCCATCCAGTCCAACCCCCTGCCAAGAAGCAGGAATATTGCATTCAAATCACCCCCGACAGATGGCCATCCAGCCTCTGTTTAAAAGCTTCCAAAGAAGGAGCCTCCACCACACTCCAGGGCAGAGAGTTCCACTGCTGAACGGCTCTCACAGTCAGGAAGTTCTTCCTCATGTTCAGATGGAATCTCCTCTCTTGTAGTTTGATCAAGATGGGTGTTGTTTATAGTAACAAACTGAAATGTTGGACTGTAGAATTTTATCACTGAAACAAAGCATGTAAAGTGCACAATACATACCTTGAGAGAATAACATTCCACAGTTGGTATTTCACTGACCGAGAAAGCAATCTTTCTAAATAAAAGTCAATGGCCCTTCAGTTTTGAACCATAGCACTTATTATACCTTTCAACATATTGGTTATCTTCTTCTGGACAGATCCTCTTGTGTGTAGCCCAGAAACAGACACATAATATTCCAGATGACATCTAACCAAAGCAGAATAGAGTGAAATTACTAGTTCTCTCAAACTGGGCACCATAATTCTGTTAAAACTGCCTAGGACTTCATTAGCTTTGGGGGCGGTGATATTGCCTCATATTTAATTAGACTGACTTCTAATTAAGCATTCTCAATGGATAGCTTCCATCATTGCAAATGTGGTGTATGTACTGGAACATGACCAGTAGAGGATGTAGGGAGAGTACAACTGTTCAAATTTCTAGAACCAAACCACGCAGACCTTCCATAAATTATCAGCAGCACTTTAACTTGTGCCTAGAGTCTCTAAGGTCTGTCAGATCCTTATTCTTAATGAAACTATTCGTTGCTAAGTGAATGGCAAAATTAAATTCTTCACCATTGACTCCATACTCTCAGTGGAACTGTGAGTGATTACTATGAACTATGTGACCAGACCACCTAACTGAAGCACTCTTTATACTTCAAGGTAGTTTTTCTCATCTGAGTGAATTCTCTAAAATATTTCCTTCTTTTAAAACTTGTACATGTATGTGCACCTGTGTATCAGCAATTCATTTCTTCTATTTCGTATTACACAACCCAAATTAAAAAAATAGGACTGAGATAATTCAAACAATGAACGTAAAAACAGGACAATGCTAAAGTTGGAGAATGAGTAGTTTCAGATGCTACAGGTGGGATAGAGCAGATTTAGCAGTGGTGGAAGGTAAAGAGCCTTTAAGAAAAGTAGATACTATATATATTTCTAAAAATCAAGAGTAAAAAATGGCACCAACCTCTCAATTTAAATAATAATAATTAAATGACACCAGTCAAGCAGATTACTACCAAGCAACTAAACAAGTTCAAAAGCCCCTGCTAGTAAAGGTAACATTCCATTTGTTACAACCCGTAATGTGTCAAATTCAGATGGGTTCTGTTTATATGTGGCACAATGTTAATGACAGGAAGGGGATAAAGAGAAAAATGCTTTTCTCCGGCTGGATTCCATACTCTTGTCTGAACACTACCAATTGCTAGCATGTGAAAATATTTTCCCAGACATCAATTTTTATTCATAGGAATTTGTGTTATTCTGACATCCCTTTCCATATGAGAGAAAGAGACACTATGTCCTATCTTGATGAAGGAAAAGTGTCACATTCATTATTGTTTATTTATTTTGCAGAAGAGGGTTTTTAATTATATGACTCTATTATAACCATGGCACTAAATGCTGAAAACATCCATTCATGATACATCAATGACTTGATCCTAACATATTCCTAACTTCCTAACTACTATTGCCATTTCAACAGTATCTACCTTTAAGAAACTCCATGTGGGCTGAGAAGGGTGGTATACAAATATAGTAAATAAATAAATAATACACTCAGACAATTTTTCTCTAAATTGATGAACCAGTGACAAACCTGTACTTGAAAACATACCTCTTATTTTATCTACATTAACATCAGCTAACCACAAATCTTAGAAAACAATTATGTTCAGGTTATAATTGTTGGCAAATGCCAACAACATTCATTGGGAGGGACACAATTATTGTAAAACTCAACTGGTGGCTGAAACATCACACTACCTTTTAAGTTGGAATAATGTTGATGAGGAGTAGCAGGAATCTCAGGGGTCAACCTTGTGGGAGGCATTGGTGGGAGGCATTGCACCCGCCTAACTGGCTCAAAACTTGCTGTGACTCCTCCAAATTTTATACGGCAATTTCCAAGTTAAAAAAAGAGAACCAACCTCCCTGTACTCATGTTGTGGATCCAGCCCAATGACTCTACTGACTGAAATGGAAAGTTGCAACAGAACTATGGAAAATGAAATTAAACAAGGAATTAACAAATAATTAACATATTTATGCCTGTGGAAAATAGCTGTTGTTTCTCCTTGTGACACTTATCCTGCTCCCTTGCAAAGCTACCACATTTTCCAACAGTTGAAATTCTAGAGAGAAAAAGCACAAACCACTTATAAAAATTCACAAATATTCCCTGGGACTGAGAAGAAAAATAGCATGCTATTACATGATGAATAATGTCAAGGATAATGGTTCTGAAGTTTTCAGTTCTACTATGTGAGGACAAACCAAATTACATTCCTACAAATAAGCTGCTACCTTACTAATTACTTTATTTGCTTACTCAATGATCCTATATGATATTCTGCTATCCTTTCTGATTTACCATATGGGGACAAACCGGATTACATTCCTACAAATAAGCTACTACCTTACTAATCACTTTATTTGCTTACTCATTGATCCTATATGGTATCCTGGTATCTTGGATACAAGTGATACCAAGATGTTTGTTTATAAAGCTATTGTCTTTTCAGATCTTTTGTATGCCTGTGAAACATCACTCTCAGATTCCATTAGTGCTGACTTCAAAAAAATCCTGCAAATCTCTTGGGAAGACAGGTGGACAAATGTGAGCATTCTGGAAAGACCACCAGCACTGAAATAATTATTCTTCACTGTGAACTTCTCTGGAGTGGTCATGTTGTCCAAATAACAAATCTTCATCTTCCAAAGCAGTGACTTTATTCTCAATTCAATAATAGCAAATGTAATGTTGGTGGACAGCAAACGAGATTTAAAGATGGGCTTAAAGCTAACCTTAAAATGTCGTACAATGCTGGCACTCAAGAAGTGTAACTGGAGATCCACTGTTACCAATAGTGCTAGGATGTGGAAGAGACATGAACACAGGGAGAAAGGAAAAACAAGAAGAAGGCACATCAAACAAATCCTTGTTATGACCACCTTCCACCGCGAAATTTATGTCTTCAATGTGAAAAGTCATGTGGATCCAGACTAGGTCTTCACAGTTCCATACAAATCCACCACCAATACTCTACCTCTGGAAGACAATTATACTTGGTCACAAGTGAACACCTGTGATGATATGATCCTATATGATCCCTACCAAAATTACACCCAGTAACAGGGGATCAATTTCATCACACAAAATAATTTCTTTGTTCAATTTGTCTGATGAGAGTCATTCAGTGTTTTGAAGTTTCTGAATTCTGACAACCAAATTTATTTTATTTTGGAAGTTGTATTAAGGAGACAACTTGCATTAGTCCTGTAGCACATAGTTACAAAGTGCATGGCTCCATTTGTTATTCCTTATCACATATTGTTCTTTCTTGCCTTTTCTCTCAAAATCATCCATTTTCAGATTTATCACACAAGCAAGTGCAGTTCCTGCTAAGATCAGTGGCTTGGGTCTACTCAAATTCTGCTACTCTGGAGGCACTAATCTTAAAGAGACACCTCTCTGGGGATACTGAGCTTTCCTCCCAATCTCAGCACTCTGCATTGCACAAGTCCAAAACTTTAAAAGCAAGCAGTACAGACAGGGAAAACAGAACTATCAATGCCTGGTAAGGGACTAACAAATCATTAAAGTCCCCAGCCAAGCATTGACATTTTTATTTCAAAATCCTCCTTCATGAGCCTGGTATGATATTTTTTTAAAATCAATGTAATCATTCAAAATACTGAAATTTCAAAATGTATTTCTATAGGACCCTCAATAGATTCTATGTGTTTAGAAACCGGGGGAGGGGGGAAGCATGTGATAAAGACCTTAGTGTCTGTTGAAGAAATATTCTAATTGTTCTTACAAAAGATACTAATCTGGTTAAGAAATTAAGACTTTTTTCTGAAAAAAAAACATTGAACCTAAACTTTGTCACCAATATGAATAATTAGGAATGCAGATCAATTTCTAAATGTTAATTTAAACATGGATGATGTATATTTTAGTGCTCTAGTATCTCCAGTTAAATAATCAAATATAGTTTGTAATAGTTGTACTCTGTTGATAGTTAATCTCCTGAAACTGAAACTCACAGTAACCCGATCTTCTGAAAGCTCACATGGGTGATTTAAATAAGATAATAGAAACTGATCTTACTTTTAAAGTCAGGATATAAATCCAAGCAAGGCATGCATTTTAGGACTATAGTGAACTATTAAAAACACTTTTGGGCACTGACTACAAATACACATACATGGATGGATGGAACAAAGCTTTATTTTGTGACTGTATTTAACTCATTTTTAAACCACTTTTTTAGGCACAGACTACAAAAACATATGGATGAATGGATGGAACGATCAAACAGAAATTCAATTTTCTCAAAATGCAACTGGTTTTGGGATCAAATGCTTAAATGCATTAGAATTTCAGTCTGCAAAAAGCTGGGAGAGAAGCTACATAAAGTGGTAGGTGTGTCAAATTTAGAAGAAATAGTCAAGGAAAAATTGCAACAGACTTAAGTGAAAAGGGACAATAAAACAACAACATGATAATGTTCTGTACATACAGTATGTGAAGCAGCCTGCAGATTAAACGTGACTCACTACTACAGATCTGAGCTTCACACATTTTTGTTTCATATTACCATGCCCTGAGTCCCAAGCAGTACTATCTTAACTCATGGACAAGCCGACGTGTATAGGGGTCAGATGCTAATCTATGAAGAGCAAAATTTAGCATTATTTTTCTGATCATCTCAACATTCAAATCTTCCGCTAACTCAGTAAAAGGAGAAAAATTGTGACTTCTAGAAGAGAGCTGGCATGGCTGCATTTGGTAAAGAATTTTTCCTGTTTTTATTGCTTGCAATGTTATGGAAGTAGAATATTTTAGCAGATTCACAGGAGGCAATTAATGGCTGGGGACAACAATTGCTGTCAGTGTGTGTTTCTTTTACTTGAAGCAGTTCCTCTGCTGTTTGTGTTCCAAGAATTCTATTTGTGTGAAGGGTTAGAGGAAGTATAAGAATGTGGTGAGGAAAAAGACACGGTTGATTTATTACATGGTACCAATAAATATATGTTTATTTTATCAATAATTTAAAATGTTATTCCTGTTAGTAGTGCACTGCTTTGCTCAGGAACCTATATTGTTTGTAAGACTGTCCAGGTACAGAGCCATAACACCTGCAATGCTGAGGTGCAGGAATATCAAATACTTTTTGCTTTCTATCTCATGTACAACAGCCAAAAGGCATGTGATGGTGGAAGTATGGAGTTCTTGACTAATGATCACAATATCTTGCACTAACTGATTTCCAGTTTATTTCCAAGCTCTAGTCAAGGTAAGTTTTTTGATCTATAAAATTCTAAACTGTTTCTGACCAGGTTATCTAAAAGAGCATGCCTTCACATATAAACCTGCCCTTGAGCTTTTAGCATGCAATTGAAGCTTTACCATTTCGTGCCATTACTAAAACCAGGGTTATAGTAGATTCATTTTCTCTTTAAGAAGTTGGGTTCTTGAAGTATAGCTCTTTGGTGAAAGGCTCTGAACAAAACTTTCCAAGAAAATCCTATGATAGATTCACCTTGGGGTCATCTTAAAGTCACCATATGTTGGAAATGACATGATCACCCACCATAAAACAAATCAAGACTTATGCAACTCACATTGATTCAGAGGGTCAATTCTTGCTGGGACTGGAAAATTGAGTTAGGTCATGGTTCATAATTCTCAAATGCTAATAAGGCATCTGAAAGTAAAACTAGATATTGTGCCGGCAGTATCATTTTTTAAATCCATGTTTGCTAAGAATCTAATTTTAGATGGAAAAATATGTATGGGAACCAAGATGGTACAATGATTCAAGTGTCAGACTAAGAATCCTGAAGACCAGGATTTGAACCTTGGGCATCTACTGGGTGGCCTTGGGATAGGGTTAGGGTTAGTCATACTATAAGACTTAGAGGAATGAGAAAGAAAGTTTTTAATGAATTAGGAAAACAAAACCCAATAAGAAGACTGGCACAAGTTGGAGTTAATCTGAAAGCAAAAGAAAGTGATACCTCTGTTTAAGCTCCTCAACAAATGCTGATCCCCTCCTCCCAAAAAAATTACATGTATAAACTGATTTTGACTTGATAGTTATGCTGATCTACTAAATATTTTCAGGTGTGGAGACAAATTCTGGTTTTGACAGTTTTGCATGGGACTTAGATAAGTAAGAAATGTTAAAAGATTATGGATGCTAACATTTGTGCTTCCATTTTATTCAGATAAGCAGTGAAAATTTTCAAAATCAACATGGACAAAATTTGGTAGAATCTTTAATTGAAAGGGAAGGTATGCCAAAGTCTTGCTGAAATGGGCAATAATTCAAAAATCCATAGGATTGGAAGAGAGTACCATCTAGTCCAACAGCTACCAGAATTTTTTCTTATTCCTCCTAGTTGGAAGGATTTGAATTTTGCTCCTCTTCCATACATTGTTCAAAAAGAAGAGGATGAAAAATCTCAGTGCAGCTTTAGGTTATCTACTTATGTTTTTTTCAGGGCACACTAAAAAAATTCCCATATGCAAAAGATAGTTGGTGCTTGCCCTCCTAATCAAAATGATAACTCCCTTCTCAGAATGGAATGAGTAATCATGGAGAAGACAACAGTGAGCAAGGTTTGTTCAATGGTTTGATGTGAATAAGCCTGGTAAGAAATACATAAATATTGATAAGTTTAAGTGATCCAGGAAAACTATGAAACACATACACACACATTGACAGTGGCAATGAACAACGTGGAACAGCATTTCCCACAATTCTTGAAAAGAAAATCTGTTAGCAATAGCAATGTATATGTAAAATAACAACTACTTAAAGTATTACTAAAAGATATGAGTTCAGCAAAAGTGCCTGTTTATGGAGAAAACCTCTTTCAAAAGCTTTAAAAACCATTTGAAACCAGTTAGGTTTTGGGAAACTGCCTTCTTGAGACCAATTCAAAGAGGGGTAAAAGCCATATGGCCTGCTTAAATGTATCTGCTTACAATATTTCTATCCCTACCATATGTATGAAAGGGGATTTTGTAACACCTTAGAGTCAAATTGAGAGAAAGAAGTTGGCAGCACAGGCTTTCATAGACTAAGTTTAGATCTTGAGATACTTCTAAAGAGGTAGAGGTAGGACTTTATCACATGGACTTTGAGAAGCCATTGGGGAGCATCTGTTTAGCCAAGGGAATGGCACTGTTAGATCCTCAATCGTCACATTTCAAGTTCTGTCTTCCCATCACAAGTTTTTCTCTTCCAGTTTTCACCCATATCACATGTGTTTTTCATATCACATGTATTTTTCAGTTCTGGCATTTGCCAGGGGCTCAGGTCCTTTCAGCACACTTCTGTTCCATTTCAAGGATGAAAGGCAATTAATAACAGCCAGAAGTAGGCAAATGTCCTCTGATGGATTCTATGCCACTTCGTCCTTGAAATTGACCAGAAGTGTCCTACAATGGGGAAAACAATCCATGTGATGATGTCCTTAGTTTACAAAAGCCTATACTATCAACATCTTTCTCTCAGCTAGTCTTTAAAGTACTACAAAGGTTTTTTTTATTACTGATGTTGCCGAATAACATGGCTATGTCTTGGAATCCTATTACATGTAAATGAGTTAGCTGATACAGCTATATGAGCCATATAAGATCATAGAGTTAGAAAATATCCTGCCAAGAAATGAAGTCCCATGGGTTCTTTGTGTTTTCTTATTGTTCTTAGCTAAAAAAAATCCATTTGGCTTAGAAAAGTATGTTGGAAAAATCAGAGATAAATCTGTTTTGATAAGTTCAGCGATGTAGATGTAGACGCCATCTATGATTCAGATAGGTCCAGGGGCCAGATCTGGCTCACCATGCCATTTTATTTGGCCTTCCGGGGGCTGGATTACAACCCCTGTATTCCTTATCATTAGAGATCATGAGTACAACTAATGGGAGTTGTGATACAATAACATCTAAAAGGCTGCAGTTCTGTTCAGTCAGGATAGTGAGGTTTGAATTTAGATCAAGGCTTCTAGATATGAAGTCTTACTTCAAAATGTCCTTTAATCTTTCCCCAACCTCACCCACAAGTGATGTTGTGTTGCAATTTCCATTATCACCAGTCCACATGGTGGATAATCAACAGTGATGGGAGTTGTCATTCAACAACATATGGGGACCCAAATTGGTCAAAACTAAAGAGCACTGTAAAAAATATAGTTGACCCTCTGTATCAATAGCCCTTTGAAGGTAACCATAAGGCTGATGTGGCCTTTGATGAAATTGATTTTGACATCCATAGCCTAGAGCTTTTTGAAATGGTTAATTTTCCTATCTTCTCCACTTTGTAATCTAATCTAATCTAATAGAAATCCCACATTATTTCGTCAGTAGACAATACTCTTTAGATCAGGGCTTGATTGATCAGAGTTTGTTGTTGCTAGACTGCAACTCCCACCTGTACTGGGTAGGGGTAGAGAGTTGCAGTCTAGCAACAACCTGCTGCTCAACAGCATCTGGAGGCTGACATGATTCCAGCTGAGAGGAAAGTGAAAAATCCTTTATTGTATCATGATGCCAAGGAATTCAGGAAGAAGTTTGATTGGAACACAAACTGACCACATTGGTTAGGAGATTCTGAGATGTGTTATGAAAAAAAATAGACTGTTTATTGTAATGCTCCTTAAAAACTCTTAGTTCTTTCTATTCTTGGTGACATGCCGGAATGAAAATTCAGAAGACCAATATTGGCCATGTATGTTTGAATAAGAGACTTTCAGGCCAATTTATCCAGTTTTCATTCAAATATTATAATAATTCAGAATTGGTTCATGTTTCCTTATGTTGTAATGAAAGTGTTTTTGAAGTAATAGTGTGTGAAATATGTTCATCTTTTCATGGTACCAACTGTTCCACCACAAAAATGTGTTGGGTGGTACACTAAGAACTCAGTGTGGGAGAGAGGGTTTTTTGATTTTCAGGGGTCTTTCCTCCTTATCCGTTACAAAATACAAATAAGAACATCAACAAAAAAATCCCACTGAGCCAAATATTTCATCTTATTCTCTCTTTGTCCTCAATGGCAAATGCTGTGTGCCTAAGAAGAACACATTCAGAATTCCCCCAAATGACAAAAATCACCTCTAAGACAATTTCTGGGGATCACTTTATAAAGAAAATGTTTTTTCATCAACTTATGTGGAATATTAATGCCATTGTGATACAGTGATGTGTGCCTTCATTCACTAGCTTCAACACAAATTAATAACTATTTCTGTCTGAACAGATTGGATTTCTTCTAATGGATCCTATTCATTAATTTCCTTGGCATTAGAGCAAGAGTGGGGTTAATATTTATGAGATTTTGGATTTTTGTCCAAAAAAATCTCCATAGTCTTCTGAAGATAATATCTTCATGAATATATTATCTGCATGTAATGAATATTTGACTCAGTTCTGCTTGGACCAGGAACTCTCCTGGTGAGTAAAGATGTATTAGGACTGAGAGAACGCATGGTGAATTTCTCCATATTTCATTTGATCAGGCTGAATTGAAACTAAGAACATATTCAGAAATTGCAGCAACATAGGGGAATAATCTAATGTGTGCAAGGAATTGACTTTCTATTTAGCTACCTATACACTTTTCTCTGTTCATCACAAACTCTACTTACTGTAACAGTGTTCATGAAGCTCCTTATGCTATTGCAGAATTGTATGTATTAAGGTTTTTGTGTGCGTGTGTGTGGGGGGGATAGTTCCTCATAAATAAATATAGTTCAACAAGAACAAAATACTAGAAATCAAATACAGGGATTTTTTTTTTTAAAAAAAGCATTGCACAAAACTTCATAGAAAGGAACAATTACCCACATTTAATCCTAATAGGATAAAAGGTTAAGCATAGTATTGTTTGACCCTTTCAATGGCTGACATTCATGCCGTATTATTGTTAGCTCTGCATGTTGAGCAAGCAAATTTTCAATCAACTTGTGTTGGCTTTACCACAGACACAGATGTTAGGCGGACTCCTTTGTTCATAAGGTTCTCATTATTAACTCAAACCAAACTGAATATTTGACTGAAGGAAAGGACCATATCATTGTTTTCAGATTTCACTCTATGACTTAACTGAACTACATCTGCCAGCTTTAGAAATACCAAGTACTTCTTGGCGCCAGCACTGGCGCCTCAATCTGTGACTACCAGCCTAAATGCTTCAGCTTGAGGAAGTTTAGTAACCATGAAAACAACTTAATAAAAGCTTAAGTTGTGATTAAATGTTACTCATAAATTGACAGTGCACAGCAACCTTCCTGTGTATAATTTGGTCCACAAAACAGCAAATGAAATTCACAATTAAAACAGGTAGGCTAGAAAGATGTCAGGAAGATGTTTTCATGATTTATGAAGTCTGCAATTTACTTGAAACCATATTTATTTAATAGGTAAGCTGGCACTATACAACTCCATTCCATCTGCTTTAAATCTATTATAAGGCCTTAGCAGGCATGAAAAGAACTGCAAGTATAAATAGAGCTCCACTTTTCACCTTTTTTTGTAAAGCCATCTTTTAATGTCAATGGAGAGGGAAGAATTACAGACACCTTAAAAGATGTATCCTGATATGAAACGTTTAAGATTACACTACCAGTGGAACTCCCCAAAAAAGCTTTTCTTTTCCTTTTTTAAAAGAATACAATGTATTTTATAAGGCAAATTAAAACCTGAGTTTTAAAAAGGAAGTTGATAACCACAATGAAAGCCAAGTGTTTAAATTCCAATGACACATCTTGAAAACAGGAATCTGTAATGCTTTATTCTGGGAATATATGCTTCCCAAGTTGAATGAAATGCTATTCTCCAGTTTATTGAGTTTTGTAATGAATTCCTCCTGAAAAACCTAGATTTTAGCGGGGGGAAATATTCAGGTTTATATTCAGTGGCTAAATATACCATGCTGCTGACAGGCAACAGAGAAACAATTGACCAATAAGGCTAGCAGAGGTTTTCACGAGAAAAAGAATACAAACCATCTCTATTGAATAATTTATCTAAATGATGTTTTATTTCACTTACCATGTTGTATATCTTTCATATCTAAATGAAGACTGGACATTAATATTCCAACTGCTTGCGATCTTTTGTTGCTTAATAACTTGACAACCTGCCAAAGACAATAAAGTGTTATTACCTCTCAATAAATTGCTAGAAGTTACAAATAATTTGTTTTCCTATACTACAAATGACAAATCCAGAAAACAAGCAGAACTAGACTTCTTCTTTTTTTTAAAAAAGAAGCCATTTGATAAAATGATTAATGGTTGAACTCAAAGAACATCACCTGTAGATATGAGATTTTTGAAAGAGGGTGGCATATAAAATGTATTAATGAATTAATGAGTAATTTAATGATTTTCCACCAGCAACATGGCATTTTTATTTTTGTCTTTTTATCAATATTAAAGCTTGTGCGAAGCTTTGTTTAGGGTGGATTCCAGAACTATGCAACTTATTCCATTGGTGGATGCTATGTAAGTCCTATTATTTATTTATTTATTTATTTATTTACCCTGTTTGTACCCCACCTTTCTCAACCCTGAAGGGGACTCAACATATAGACAACTATTCAATGCCTTAAAACAACATACAATTCAAATGAACATTTAAATTAAAAAATTAAATTAAAAGCAATACACATTAAAACATTTAAAACATTACATTCACTATTAAAAACCATGCCATCCACAATTATAATCTAGAGCCATTCTAATAGTCAATGCACATATTCCATATCTATTACTGCACTACAATTATTCTCCAAAGGCTTGATCATAAAGCCACATTTTCTTTTTACTTCTAAAGACCAGGAGGGAGGGGGCTGATCTAATGTCCCTGGGGATGGAGTTCCACAGCTGAGGGTCCACCAATGAGAATGCCATTTCTTGTCATGCCTACAAAAAAAGTGGGGCCGAGAACAGGTCCTCACCAGACGATCTTAATCTCCAAGGTGGTTCATAGGGGGAGATATGTTCTGACAGGTAAGCTGGGCCGGAGCTGTTTCGGGCTTTATAGGCTAAAGCTAGCATTTTGAATTATGCTCGGTAGCAGACTGACAGTCAGTGGAGCTGACACGACAGGAGGGATGTCCTCTCTTGGTATGCTGCACCAATGAGGAGGGTGGCTGCTGCCCGTTGGACCAATTGAAGCTTCCAAACAGTCTTCAAAGGCAACCCCATCTAGAACACATTGCAGTACTCTATTTGGGATGTAACTGGAGCATGGACTACCATGGCCAAGTCTGATTTCCCAAGGTACGGACACAACTGATGCACCAGTTTTAATTGTGCAGAAATTCTCCTGGCTACCACTAAAACCTGGGGTTCCAGGTTCAGCAATAAGTCTGGGAGAACTCCCAGACTCCCAAACTTGGTAGGCTTATCTATCGGAATATATAATCAATGATTTCATTAATCAAAGAAAAAACAAGTATACAAATAGTCATACAGAACAAGATTGGAACAGGAAATGATCTGTTCTGTGACTGAGTAAAAACAACCATTTATCAATAACTTGCATATATGTACCCAGCATTACCTGGGTATACATTTTGTAATGCTGTTCATTAAAATACTAATCACTAGATGTACAATTTTATCATCTGTCCCATTAGAAAATGTGTATTCAGACAACACTGAGGATACATTTGAAACTGTATCATAGATTGATTTTTCAGAGAAAGAAGTGTTATTTGGCCTTTCATGCATCTAGGTCTT
This sequence comes from Anolis sagrei, assembly GCF_037176765.1. NCBI lineage: Eukaryota > Metazoa > Chordata > Lepidosauria > Squamata > Anolidae > Anolis > Anolis sagrei. The sequence goes on from NC_090021.1 coordinate 56,718,991, forward strand.
GAAGCCATTCTTTTTTACTGGAAGAGGCATACTTTACAATGCCCTATTAGAGTGGCACTATTACGGTAACATTTTACAAAAGCATCAATTGAAAATGCTTTAAAAAGAAGAAATTGCAAGTGGAGACCACGGGGGAACTCTCTGAATTTCAACATTATTTTTCAAAATAAATACTAAATTTTAATCCCAGCAGTAGGAATAAGTCATTTTCTGCTCATTGCTGCTAGATAATGAATTGTGGATATGTAACCGAAATAACAACAAAATCAATGACAGCAGTTCTGGAGTTGAAAGATGCTGACCAATACAAAGGATTGCCCATTTATAGGAAAAGAATTCCTAGACAAAACATTTCTAAAATTTCCAGGGTGTAGCCAACCATGACTAAACAAGTACCAAAAGAAGTTGTAAGCAAGCAGTTTAACAATGACTTTTTTCCATTAAGAATTCGATAGCTGTGCTGAGAGAGCGAATGCTATGTGGTGTCTGGATTCCATTATATGGCTTGTGATGTTCCGATCGTTCCTGAGAGACAAAGTGACTTTGTGAAAGATGGCATCCCTTCTAAGGTTCCTGATATTTTATTTCCCAAACTCTAGCAAACTGGACATACAGCCGTCTCTAGGAAAGTAGATTCACTTTCACCAACATTTCAAGGTAACGTTTCATATCTAACATTCAGTATTTACATTCACATCAACAATAACACAAATACATGCTAGATCACAATGTGTGAAACCCTGAAATTACAGCTTGTACATGTTCTGCATGAAGAAGTCCAGAGGGCATGAGCCAGTGCATTGTAGTGATTTCAGAATTGGGTTATGATTCTGGAGACCATAGTTCAAACCCTGCTCAGTGATGGGAACCCACTAGGTGACTTGAGATAAATCACACTCTCGCAGACTCAGAGGAAGGCTAGGTAAACCATTGAAACAAATTCTACCAAGATAATCCCATGA